>NC_080783.1:170403277-170530777 GCF_028018385.1 Neofelis nebulosa | reverse complement strand
CATACATCCCTGTATGTCCCACAGGCTCCTCAAAGCCTCCAAAAGGAGAAAACCCTATTAGAATGTCAGAGTAACTCTGGTAAACAACACTCACCTAACTAAAGTAATAATTATAGAATCATTATCAATTATAACCTCAACCAAATATGATTGTATGTTCAATTGCCTTGGTGTGGATAAATGTATGTTTATGCAATAAATGCATCTGTCAAGATTTTTTTATGCTCTAAGCTGGATTTTCATTAATGAAGGAAGTATTAATTTAAATTAAGCACTCTGAGATCTTGATTAGTAAAGTAATCAGCAGCAAATAAGCTGGTTAATCAGTTTATATATCCATATATATCTTTCAGAATCAATGTTTTCAATTGAGACCGTTGTCAAGTGGTTAGAATAAGACAGAAAGAAAACTCACATGAAATACATTTCATTTGCTCGGCTGATATCTGCCGAGCCCTACTGGCGTCTCCGAATGCAGTCATTGATGCATCTACGATGACTGTATAAAATGTGTTTAATTGGCATGAAAAGGCACTAACTGAGAGCTGGTGGGGTTTCCATTATCTGAGTGGACATCTTATTTACTTTAGTGGATCCTAGGAACAAGATGAAAAGTATAGGAGAACTGAGATGGGGGTTGGGATATAAGCTGATGGTTTTTTGGGGTTGGTGGGGGGTGGTGGGTAGGGAGTTTTACAATCATTCAGGCAACACTAAATGCAGCTTTGCAACGTTCCTAGTCTCCCTTGCAGCATCAGGAGAAGGATCCATGAAACAGTTTCCTAATTAGAATCTGCAAAATTGTGAAACTGGCAAGCACTGAGTCCTTGGATTTTAGAGACTGCATTTTTATACAGCTCAATCCTTCAGTGTAGTGCAAAAGCTGGGTGGAAGAGAAAGTGTCATTTTTAACTTCAACCTCAGGTAACATAAAGAGGAGAAGAGTGTACCTCTCGAGAAACATCGTGCTCTTCAGTCATTTGAATTACTCAGAACCCTACGGGACACTGTACATGGCACGGTACTCTTCCTTCTGCCGGTTCCTGGGGTCACCAGCCCCCTGCTGAGTGCATGTTTAAGTCAATATTTCTGTTAATTGTTATAAATTGTTCCATATTCTAGTAGTGGGAGTTCATACTGATGCCAACCGTGGAGTGACAACACTTAACACAATCCCAAGAGGTCTCCAGGTTGTGGGATTTGCCTTTTGAGAATGTTATTTAGTGTATCAGTCACATGTCTCAATGTTCAGCACTAATAGAACAGAAAGGGGACACAGCAACAGATTTATTTTCATCCTATAAAATCCTACATGGAGAGGGTTTATTAACATGTTTTAAGTGTGCTTTAGACTCCTGGAGTTCAATAACACCTTCGTATGTTTACACCTGAAGATCTCTCAGGGAATTGGGTCTAATTTGTGAGCCATGGAAATAAACTGTGGTTATTAAAAGTTGAGACAGATGCATTAAGATAATATATTTCTTATATTATACAAATGTAATTTATTTGTGTATATTTGCTTGGTCTGCAGCTAATGGAGAGCTTTGTGATGAAATATGGTTCCTGTGGTAGGCATTTGAGGGATTTAAGTATCTGAATACAGAATCTGCAAAATTGGAAGCTTTAAATGGATTGGGTGGGTTGGAGCCCTTCCTCCCCGAATCCTAGGGCCCAGGGCACATACACTCTGATGGACTGTGGGCAAATCACACCTCAACTTCTCCTTGGAAACGAGGCTCTTACTAACTTCACCCAAGCACTGGCTGTCACAGCCAACGGAATGCTCAGGATTTATGACAAATAACAGTAGCTCTTTGAAAAAAGGCACTAGTAGTAAAATAAGCCTTTTTGACCAAGATCATCATTGAAGGGTTGTTTTTGTTTTTGTTTTTTTAATTGGAAATTTGAAAGGGGAAGAGTAGTAAAAAGACACTGGGTTTGTTCACACAGATTAATTCTGCAGAGTCATGAGCCCTGATAACTGGGTGTGAAAACCACAGACCCTGTTTTGGGCTTATAAACCGAGTGGACTTCTGCAGAGAAGTGGCTGGCCTGCCAGACTTCAGGTGACAGTGTTAATTACTTTTTTTAAAGGAAAGATTTTTTTTTAAGTTTATTTTTATTTATTTTGAGAGACAGAGAGCAAGTTGGGGAGGGGCAGAGAGAAAGGGAGACAGAATCCCAAGCAGGGTCTGCACTGTCAGTGCAGAGCCCAGCACGGGGCTCGAACCCATGAACTGGGAGAACATGACCTGAGCTGAAATCAAGAGTCGGATGCTTCACCAACTGGGCTGCTGAGGTGCCCCAGCAGTGTGAATTCTTAAGGGTTGAGCTCTCCCTGGTAAAGTGGAGGAGGAGCAACTCTCTCCTTACCCTTGCTCCTTTCCTTCCCATTGACCACTAAAGACCCCAAGTGCTGCTGCTCATAAATCTCCCGTAACTAGCAGGGATTTTGTACTAAATTTATGTAATGTAACCATGGAGCAGATGCCAGATATACTAAGTAATTTCCATGTAATAGTTAGTTTACATAACTATACTATCCTCTGAGACTTTTATCATGCCCCATTTTACAGATGAGGACACTGAGCCACATGGTAGTTAAGTAATTTGTCCAAGATCACACATACTGTAGCGAACAGCAGAGCCAGGCCTCACATTGAGGACTCTTTGACGTAAAAACCTGAGCATTGAACCAGCACCTTCACTGCCTGTCAACCCCTGCTTGGTAAATTTAGCCAAGGCTAATAGTGTGACTCTTCCTGGCACAAGGTGTACCTCTGGCTATCTCAGTATTTTCAAATATCACAGAAGGATTTCCCTCCCTCCTCATCACTACCCAACCGGAGCTTAGATAAAAATGTGGCTCCTCTGTGTCTGTGCTCTTCACCCACTATCAGCGCTTCTTACAAAGTGGACAGATGTCCATGTTACAGATTCTGGATTCAGATGGCCACCTCTGTTCTGTTTCTAACCCCCAACTCGTGAAACAGATGACTGCTGACAGAATGAGCTGAGTCTGCTCATTCCTCAGGGACTCCAGAGGAACCAGTGTCATATGGAAGAGCACGGCCTAGGTAGGAAACTTAGCTCTTCTCTTGTTAGACTTGACCTCCCTGTGCCTCTGTTTCCTCATCTGTGACATGGGGGGAAATAGCAGCACCTACTTCATAGGGGTATTACTAGGATCAAATGAGTTAATATTTGTTGGGTGCTTGGTGTGTGATCAGAGCCATACAAGACTTAGTTCCTGTTGTTCCTCTCAAAGTAGGGGTTGGGACAATGATCTTAAACATTTTGGCTCAATCCAGATTGTCAGTATGGATAACTGGGACAAAGATGCATTTGTACACCATACTGGGAGAGCTGGATGGCCTGTGGAATTGGCCTACTGTTCTGAAGTTATCTGGACATACCCCAAATATAAATGCTTGCCCACAAAATTGTGCAATTCATCTATTTGTGAGCAATATCACTCATTCAACAGGCAGGTACTAGAGACACAAAACGGAACAAGACTAAGGTCTGGCCCCCATTCCCAGAGAGAATAGGATCTAGATGGCAGCACACAGCCTAATACAACAAGGCAAGTACATAACGGTTTCAAGACAAGCATGGAAAAGGTGGAGGAACTTAAATATTTTCGTACTGCTGTGTCAAGGCAGTTGTTGAAGGCTTCTCAAAGCAAGCAACATTTGAGCCAGGGCTTGAATTTGCCTGTTGGAGCATGAGGGTTGAATATGGGCATCTAAGCAGAAAGAATATCTTGAAGACATGCATGAAACTATACAGATAGGCTGTGTTTGGGAACATCTTCTGTAGGACACTGGGGTGAAAAAGAGAGGAAGAGAGGCAAGCAGTGAAGGGAAACACTTGTTCCTAAAGGCAAAAAGTAATGTTTCATTTCTTTGGTTGCAAGTAACAGAAATGGACATTGGCTACCTAAGCAAGAAAGAAATTTTATAAGACACCAACAGGAGAGAAAGGAATGCTGTCTTCTTCAGGCACCACCCTACAGTTTCTTCTATCCTTTCTTCATTCTATGCCTGATTCAAAATCCCAGGAGAAAGATTCTGACTGGCTGAGCTCAGTCACATGCTCACTTCATGGATGTACCAGATGATGAAAGGAAAGATCTTGTGGGCAGGGCCTCTAGGGACCCCTTCAGCTTCTAAAGTGGGCAGTGAGCACACTAGAGGGCACCAAGACTACACCTAATTCAGGAAAGGTAATTCCCCAAAAGGAAAGTGCTAATAAGAAGGGCAACTATTTGATGGACAGACCCAAAATTACAGATGCCCACTGTAAATAATAATCATCATCATAAATTATGTTTATTAACCATACTGTCACATATTATGCTGAGTACATGTTTTTCATATGCATTTTATTTAATTCTCACAACACCTCTAGGAGTAGGCATACTCCCACTTTATAAGATTGGGGTAGGCATAGTCCATTCTTACAAATGAAAAAAATTACAGCTCAGAGAAGTTAGGTCACTTGCCCAAGGTTACAGAGCTAATGAGTGAGCAAATCAAAACTTAAACTCAGATGCCTGTGATGGCAAAGATATAAACCACTGCATGTTGTATCTCCCAAGAATTCTGATGAAGTGAAAGCATCTGCAGGTTGGCATCAGATCCCCACTGCCTGACCCCAGACTTTCCTTCTGCCCTTCCACCCCTGAATAGGCATGGTCAACTTGGGGGACCCAAAGATCCAGCTCATGGAAAGGAACACAGGCAAGCACCTTTTTAGTTGTCCTGTTTGTAGGTTGTACAAACCAGCTGGTCCCTGTCCTTCACACTTGGGCCAAAACCTAGTCTCTGTAGCCCTTTGTGGGTGTCATATGGAAAACCCCAAATCAGTTCATTCCAAAGCAATTTACAGCGTCACTTCCTTTCGAGCCCCAAGAATGGAGAGTTACATACCCGCAGGGCTCTGAAGCATGTTGTTTTAATTAATGACTGAGCAGAAGCTTCTGCAATCCCTGTGGGCAGATCTGCCCTCGTTTTTAAAAATTTCATAAGAATTAACCTTACCTCAGAAGACAGTGAGGATACCTTGTTCATCTGGTGGTAAAGTATGGGGCCTGCCATTTTCAAATCTAGAACCACATATGTAGTATAAATAGGGCAAACTATCATTCATGTCATCCAGTCACTCAGATGGCATCATTAATGCCAGTGAGGCATTAATCTCATCCCTGTGATTTGGTGGGCCCAGTGCTAAATGCTTTTAAGTGTTATTTAACTCACCTAGACAATGCAAGGTAGGTACAGGAGCCTCATTTTACAGAAAAGGAAATAGAATCTCAGAGAGGTTAAGCAGCTAGCTTCAGGTCACACAGCAAGTAAAGAACTCTTCCCATGGTCCTGTACAATGTTCCTAGTTCTGAGTACTCAGCAAATGTTTGCTGACATGGATCCTGTTATGGATTTTGATTAACAGTGATGGCTCTGTATGGGTCTTCACAAATACTTGCTCTGTACCTCCAGAAAGGACCCGTGTTGCCTCCTATCAGGAGAGGATGCCTGAGAGGCAAAGGATGTCTTCAGCAAAATGTAGACTCTTGAACTGATCTCCTATCCATAGAACAGTCCTCTCCAATTCACTTTTCACACTGGCCACCATCAATTGTCTAAAATACAAAATGGAGGGGCACCTGGGTGGCTCAGTTGGTTGAGTGACTCTTTGGTTCAGGTCATGATCCCAGGGTTGTGGGATTGAGCCCCACATCAACTGCTTGAGTTTCTCTCTCTCCCTCTGCCCCTCTTCCCTGCTCATGCTCTCTCTCTGAAATTAAAATAAAATAAAATACAAAATGCTTAACATTCAGCGCTTAACATCCTTCAGTGGCTCCAAATTACCTTAATAGAAAATCTGCATTCACATGGCAAGACACTTCATGATCTGGCCTTTGCCTGCCTCTTCCGTCTCATCTGCCAGAATGTCTCCCATCTCTTCTCACTCTAGGTATACAACTCTCTCAACATCGTTGAGGGTACCAACACACCTCTGTTCACTTGTTCTTCTCTTTAGAATCCCTTTCCCTTCCATATTTGCTCAGCTAACTCCTTTTCAACCATCAAAACTCAGCTCAAGCATCCTTTCCTCTAGCAAGTTCCCACAGGATGATTATGTCCATCCTTTTGTGTGCCTCTGATGATTCCTTTAGCATACCAGGGAGACACTATCACTCTTGGCTAGAATGATAGGGGTGACAGGATGTTTCAGTGTTGCATTGGACATAAATCCCTACTCAAATAAGAATAAACAAAAAGGAGATAGTAAATCGATCTTACATAAAAGCCATTTTGAAGTATAGTGTGTTTCAAACCATTCAATGTAGTTTTCCACTTCAATTCTCTATAATTTTCTCAGATCTGCCCTCCCAGATGTCTTAGCTTTAGCCTCAGGCTAACTTCCCCAAGGTAGCAAGACAGTTGCTAATACCAATTGAGACAATACAGCTAGAGAAGAGACAACTTTCCCCCTAGTTGATCTTCCTTTTGGTATAATGAGGCCAATTTAGGTCCCATGTCCATCCCCAAACCAACTGCCATCACCAAGGGAATGAGCAATGATAATTGCTGAAGTCAGGATACCTGAATCAATCATCAACAAGAGTTTGTGTAGGATTCCCATGATTGATTTAGCCCAGTATGGGTCAGTTTCCCCTAAATCATATGGCTTATGTAGAGGAGGAGTGAGTACCTGAATAAAAATGGAGTTCTGCCAAGAGGGAGGAAGATAGGAATGGATGCTGTCTAAGCCACTTCAGTGGCTGCTGGGCTGTGTACATATATCTGTTCTAAGACTATGAGCCTTCTGAGGATAAAGACCATGATTTGTTTATCTCAGTGTCACACTGTCTAGCACAATATCTGAAAAGTCTTTGAAAAAAAAAAAGAGATGAGTTATAATTGTTAAAATGTTGCTGGCATTGAGTTTTATTCAAAGCAAATTAAAGGTTCAGGTTTGTATGAGGTAAAAGGGAAAGGCATTATTTCTACCTGCTGGATCTCTGTTTGGTGTATAAATTAGATCTTTTTAAAAGACATGTTTCTGTCTGCCAGACTTTAGAAACAGTGATCTAAGAGTCAGACATTTCCTATTAAAGTTTAAAAAACATAGCTTTAAGTCATACATTATATTGAATACTTTCATATCTCATCTGATTCAGTAGGTTTTAAACCTCACAGAGGTCACATTTTGAAACAGTAGTCACTTTTTACAACATCTCCAAACATTAAATAAAAATAAAAATTATTATGAAGAATAGAGATGTCCATAGAGACTACTAACATGACACTTGAATATTATTATTATTAAGGACAGTATTATTTGGAGTCTGAAGGTTACCATGGCTGGCTTATCGCTAAGCTTCACTTTTTCTTTATTGAATTGAAGAAGGAAGGGCAGACTGTATGAATGCTCATCTGTTAAAGAAAACAACCCTATTTAGAATAGGACTCTTAACCTACACCAACTTCAGGGATGCTATGAATCCCTAAAATGTATGCAAAATTTTGTATGTGTGAACATTTTTCTCAAGAGACAGATCATAGCTTTTGTTATACTCTCAAAAGGGTTCTTGATCCATAAAAAGGTTAAGAACTACAGATATTGGAGGGAAATTCCCTCAAGACCTTGGTTGTCCCAATAACTGGGGTTTCACATAAAGAAGAAAAGCAATTACCAGGGTCAGACTATTAACTTCCAGGAAATAGGTCATTCTTGGGTTTCTCTTAGGATGTTTTAACTTAAAGAGTTATAGAGTTGGTAGATACTTGAAATAAATGGGGCTCTGTAAGGAGAAACTGGCAAAGCAATTCTGCAGCTCCCAGTTCTGCCCATGCACACCCCAACCCTTTCTTCAACCCTCTTCTTCAGCCAAAAGGGCCTATTCTGACTCTGGAAACACATCGCCACCAGGTTCCACATTTACCAGGGCCAATTTGGAATTTGTCCAGCCAGTGTAGCTACTTTCCCTCAGCTAGCATTTATAAATAGAAATAAAGCTAGTAGTTTATTATCTGTCTTTGAAACCTTAAAATTTTGATGTGCCATCCCCTGAGCCCTAATGGGTAAAATAGTAAAAGGAAAGTAAAATCAGGAGGGATTATGGATGTGTGCCTTTGTGCTCCCAGGTGTGTGCTCAGGAATGGCTCTGAAAAGGTGCTGTTTGGTTTCCCCCATGAAGTGTCCTTGTCAAAGAAGGAGGATTTGTATTGTTAGTTACCTGCTTTTTCTTTGTTTCCCTTGTTTCAGTGTTCAGTTGCATTTTACTGTTCAGAACTTGAAGGATGCATTCAAACTTATGGAGCATGACATTTTAACTATCTCATCTCACCATGATTCATCTCAATTTACTTTCCTCCAAACTGTAGTCTTAAGAAAGTGCACCATCTCTGGGTTCTCCAGTGGGTGAAGGACCATAAACGGCATTAAATGAGCCCAAAGTCAGCTAACTTGTGAACAAGGCTCACTCATTAGATCCTTACTGTTCTCTTAATGAGCTGCTTTACTTTAGGATGGGAAGGTGGGGAACATCAGCAACGGCCTCTGTGGTGTATTGCTGAACGTTCAATATGAACCAGCGGAGGTTACGGAACATGATGAATCAAATAATCCCAAAGGAACATGGGGATGTGCTGAGCCCATCAGGATCCAGCAGATCCTCACACTTCATATTTGAGGCTTCTGTTCCCCGAAACTCTTGCTTTGCCCCAGATGATGCACTACCTGCAAGATATATCAATCCTAGGACCCAACATATGGCTGCCAGACTATATTTTACTGTCTTCAATTGACTTCCATTTTAGAGTTCAACCTCAACTGAACTTTGGTAGTAAAAAAATCAACTCTGTCTTCATTCATTCTAGGAGCCTCTGCTTCTGAGAGAATGAATCGATAATGAGGTCATGAACAAATATTATTAATGCCTTTTATTATTTATATGGATGTTAATGTGTCCAATTGACATAGAGGTTTCTACCTCTTTAGTCTAACACCCATGACCCTTAGCACCCCCTTCTCTTCCCCTCTCTCTCGTTCCATTCAGTCACAGTTACAGTGAAAGAATAATACATCACAAGCCATGACCCCTTGGCCTTTATGAATTATCTGTTTAGAAAGATGTGAAGCCACCTTTTATATCCACCATAATAGATACTTAGACATAGTGGATCAATAGTGAACAAGTTTGCTGGTATAGTTAATGGGTACCAAAGGGACACTCTGACAGTGACCTCTGACACTGTATCTGACAAGAAATCTTTAGAGCAAAAAATAAGGAAGACGGTCAGTTTTAAAAGTTATGAATGTAGATCCATAGCAAATCATGATAATTTTCTCCAGGTAGAAATAATTCAGACTCACAGGTAGCCACTCATTTCTTCAAACCCCTTAATTTGGACCCCTGAAATAGAAATGGCAGTCCATTGCTACACTATTTTGGAAACAGCCATGGTGCTGGGCCTGACACAAACCCATTTGTTATCCAAGGAGAAGCCACCGAGATTGTTTTCCTGTCAAAGAGGACTTTTCTCTTTATGAAATAGACTGTCATTTATAATTTTAAGCAGGCACGGATTTGTTAAACAGCCACATGGTAATGGGTTTCTATAAGAAGATCCACAGACCCATAGTTCTGGAAAGAAATTGAGCTTACGAGATATTTAAAAACCTAATGGGAATGGAATATTTTGGGTTTCTTGAAAAGATGGTTTCTGCTCTGCACATTGCCAAGGGATTTTAACAATAAATCCATTGTTGTGTGTCTGAGAGTCTGTTTGAGGCAATTATATTTCTGTACATTCTACGGAGTTGATCTTAGGGAAATCACCAGGGTGCCAAGCCCACCTTTTCATGCCACTATCCTGTGAGGGACTCCCAGGGATGAGTATCAATGGTGGCAAGATTTTTAAAAACAGGGAAACAGCTAATTTGTGAGTGGTCTTGAAGAGAGCAGACTGCAGCATTCTGCTTGGCAGAGAAATGAATATACATGGCATCCAATCCAAAAGGGAGAGGGAAGGAATGTGTGTGCAAAGTCCTCTTCCCCCCACTCCGCATGTACGTACCGTATTATGATGTCACACTCCAGTTGCATTGCTCTGAAGTCTCAATGGTCTCCCTGCTGCTAAGCACCATTGAAAACACATTTGTCCTGACTGTTCTTTTTCTTTTTATCCCCCCTCTCATCTGTGTAAGATGAATCACTCCTGGATCCAGACTGACTCCGAGGGCAGAGCCAGGTCCTGACGAGGTAGCTAGCCTCCTATGGCTTAAACATTTTAATTAATTTCAACACTAATGCACAAATGAGAGTTAATCACCCTGCCACAGTGCTTTCTAATTTACTAAGTTTATTCATTAAAACTTTCCTTACTGAACTTTGATTGAATGTCATGCTTTTTTGGAGGCCTTTCAAACTGCCTTAAGGGTTTTAAAGTGATATCTTGGGCAGCTACTGAAAGCCTTTAGTGTTTGCTTAAAGAGAAGAATGGGGAAAATCTGATCAGCAAGAAATCTTCTCTGTGCTGAACAAGGAGCCTTTTAGGCGGCAGGAGGCCTGTAAAAGCAGGTTTGTTTTTTAAGCAATATATAAAAAAGAAAGGGAAACTTAAGTGTCTAATAAAAGAAATAAAATCAGTCACCTCGGTACTTGGCAAAACTTGGAAATACATTTCACGGTAAGATGAAGCCATCCTTCAAAAACCAACGGAACCATAGCAGTGTTTTGTATTCATGTGGGAAGAGATATTCATAATGGGTTTGCCAACCTAATTATTTTGGAATCAATGTAATACAAATCGCAGGTACACAGTTTTACCTCTTGATTGTTAGTACCTACATTTTTACTGAGATATTGTTTCAATGAAGACTTTAATTTGAAATTAACTAAGAAAAATGCAATCTTTACCTCTCTGTTTAACAGTGTTCAAAATTAGGGGACAAAATACCCCGTACTGTCAGTTACATGAAGGCAGCTCTTAGGCTGACACGCAAAATACATGCAATTGCCTTTTTGGTAACATCTTTAGGAATATGCTTCTGGGGGCACCTGGGTGGCTCAGTCGGTTAAGCGTCCGATTTCAGCTCAGGTCATGATCTCAAGGTTCATGGGTTTGAGCCTTGCATAGGGCTTTGTGCAGACAGCTCAGAGCCCGGAGCCTGCTTCGGATTCTGCGTCTCCCTCTCTCTCTCTGCCCCTCCCCTCTCACGCTCTGTCTCCCTCTCTCTATCAAAAATAAATAAACATTAAAAAAAAAGGAATATGCTTCTTCCTTGTTTCCCAACTCCATGTCAGGAAAATACTTTAAAAGTTTAATAAACATTCCAATAATTTGGGAGGAAGAATTCAAGTCCATTATTAATGAAAGCACCACTTCTAATATGCCATGAATCAAAATACAAGTTTTCATATTCATTTCCACATTCTATAAATACTGCTCAGTGTTATGCAACAAGACGTGACAAACTCGTTTTTAACTTCAGTGAGTGAAAAAGGTTGCCCAAATTCATCCCACCTTGGAAAATGAAGCTTGATTGGAAATAGCCCTCCTTCTCACTTGCAGGGGACAGGCCTTGTCACTATGAGGTGGTTCACAAACTATTTTGACTTTCCAGACTCTTGAATGATCTATTTAGTAGAATCGTCTCTTCAGATATTAAATCCCTGTGTCTACTAAAACATTACCGAGAGAAGAATATGTCAGTACAAGATAGGGAGTATGATAGCAAAGTATCTAAGTGCTGAGGTCAGGCAACCTGGCTTGGAATCTTGATTTCTCTAGTTATTAGCTGTGTGGCCTTGGACAAGTCATGTAAGTAATTATTATACTATTGTAGTAGGTATCTCATAGAACTTTTGTGAAAAGTAATAACTCATGCCTATGCAACATTTGCCTATAAATAGTGAATGTATGTATATAGTAAACATTGTTTACTCTTCGTTGCAATTTCAAGAATCAGTGTTCTTACTATGTCCAATTTACACATTAAAAAACTGAGTCATAGAGAGGCAACTTTCCCCGTCACACAAAAGTTGCAAAGTTAAAGTTTTAACAGTGGCAGCCTGGCCCCTGAGTCTGTGCACTTAACTCCTTTATATGCTTAAATGATAGCACATATGCAAAGGATACGTATCATGTCGGGGCCCAGGGAAGTAATTAATAAGAGTTTGCAATTGTTACCTTTTATTGCAATAGGTGTTCAATAAACACTTGCTGGCTAATTGAATAAGTAAATTCTGTTAGGGATTCTTGAAAACCCAGAGTACAAATACTTCTGCTAAGGAACTACAAACAGTGAGCATCACAAGGAACACCTTTCAGTTTCCACTCATTTCAAAGGCATGGAAACATCTGGGTGCATGGGACTGCAGTGACTGTTCTATTTTGAGGGAAACTGTGAAGATAAAAACAATGAATAAGTTCTTTTAATGTACAAAGAGCTTACAGTTGGGAAATCTAGACCAGTGGTGATCCTAGTCAGTGGTTCCTAAGGCTAGATATACATTAGAATTACCTGTGCAGCTTTAAAAAATACAGATAATTGGATCTTACCCCAAATCTACTAATATATGGGGACAAAATTTAGGCAGATGCATCTTTTGAAAATATCTTACTAAAGTAGAACATCATACCAAAAGGCATACAAATCATAAATACACAGCTTGATGGCTTTTTGTGAAGTGAAACACTTATGTATTACCAACTGAGAATCCCAGAAGCCCCCTTGTGTCGCCTTCTAGTCACTGCCTTTCTTGATTTCTAATACATAGATTAGCTTTTCCTTGATAAAAACCAAAATAGAATTAAGCAGCATGTGTTCTTTTGCATCTGGATTATTCTTTTCTACATTGTTTTTATGAGATTTATGAGATTTTATGAAATTTATCCATGATGTTGTGTGTAGCATGAGTTCATTTCTTTTCAGCGCTGAATACTATTCCACTGTATGATAATACCACAATTTATTTATTCACTTAGCTATTGCTGAGCATTTGGGTGGTTCCTTGTAGAGCTATTAAAAATAGTGCTGCCATGAAAATCTTGTACATCTTTTGGTAGATGTTGCATTTTCTTTAAATGTTTATTTGTTTTTGAGAAAGAGAGAGCACGAGCAGTGGAAGGGCAGAGATAGAGGGAGACACAGAATCCAAAGCAGGCTCCAGGTTCTGAGCTGCTAGCACAGAGCCCGACGCGGGGCTCCAACTCGTGAATTGGGTCGGACGCTTAACCAACTGAGCCACCCAGGCACCCCGGGATTTTGCATTTCTGACGGGTATTTACCTAAAAGTGGAATTGAGTTTAGGGTAAAACTAATTCAACTTTCATAGATTGGCATGAAGTGTTTTTAAAAAGCATCACAAGTGATTCTGATGAGCAGCTAGGTCTAGGAACCACTGAGCTCAGCTATGAGGCCTAACCCAGCTTGTGTTTTATGGTGTTAGAGTGTAAAAGATATTTTAAACACCTAATAAGAATAGGATATTTGGTATTTCTTGAAAATTGGCCTCTGTCTTCCAGCTTACAAAGGAACTGGTTACATGAAAGCTGGTCAGTGTTAGGGTCGAGGGCTGTGGTACCAAAAACAGCCAGAAGAGTTAGCTGGTCTATATCTCAGGTAAGTGTCTTCACAATAGCTTACAAAATACCGCAAGTCAGAGGCTCTTCTACAAGCAACCAGGTAAAAAAGAGCACCATTTGTGCTCCAGCCTGGACTTCTGCTTCTATTACATCTCTGAAATCATGAAGCCCTTTGCACAAGCTCCACCCTCTGCCCAAAATACTTCCCACAGCATCCCCTCCTTATCCTGTCTCCTTCCCCCATAAGTCTCCTCTTCCTGTCAGTACTGTGGTCATACTTGACTGAGAGCTCCTTGAAGGTAGGGCCTTGACTTAACCATCTCAGTGCAAAAAGGCATTGCTGTACATTTTCAATCAATGCTCCATCAGTTTTCATCAGTACTTTAAGAAAACTATCCTCAATTGGTATAAAATGAGCAGCTCCTTTATAACATTTCAGAGCATTAAAAAGCATCAATCACATACACTTTTCGAGGTAGTCCTTTGTTGGCGTCTTTCTGATCAACATAGTGCACATGTGAGTTCAGGCCCACTGAGCCTAACCAGGACACATGGAGGAGATGAAGGAAGACAGGACAAACCTTACAGGAGCTAGTTAACTAACCAATCAATTAATTATTAACATGATATAGAAATGGAAGAGTCTTTTCTTGAGGCTTGCAAGGAACCAGGATTTAGCTCTGGTTTGGCACTGATGTGATGGAGAAGCTAATTGGACATTCTGTTCATTATTAACCTGTCTAGCCATGGTTTGCACAAAGATGGGAAAAGGAGCAAAGAGATACTCTTCCTTAGGAGATAATACCATTTCTAACTGGTTTAGAAGAAGCAGTCTCTGAGCCCAGTTGCTGCATACAACCATGCAAGGCATACACTACACAATATCAGGATACAAAAATGGATCATTGGAGTTGTAAGCCTCCTTAATTTTATCCATAAAATTTAATTCAGGGTTCTTATGAAGATTAAAAGAGCTACCACTTCTGAAACAGAGAGCACAGTGCCTGACAATGATTCATGGAACAGATTTTTGTTAAGAACCTGATCGTAGTGGATACTCATGGAATCTATAGCCCAGGAGAAGATGCAGACATTAAATAAATAAATAAATAAATAAATAAATAAATAAATAAATACCTATAGGGGCTTTTGTGTGGCTCAGATGGTTGAGCGTCCAGCTCCTGATTTCAGCTCAGGTCATGATCTCACGGTTTGTGGGTTCAAACCCCAGATCAGGCTCTTTACTGACAGCGCAGAGCCTACTTGGGATTCTTTCTCTCCCTTTCCCTCTGCCCCTCCCCTGCTCTCTCTCTCTCACACCAAATAAATAAATAAAAGCATATATATGTATATATACAAATTGTGGTTTGTGTTCTGAGGAGAAAAAACAAAGATAGAAACAATGAAAAAAGTAGAATAAATGAAATACAACTGAGAGTGGATAAGTAAGGCCTCTCTGGGAAATGATGTCTAGGCTGAACACGGGGATAAGTCTGAGTTCCCTTAGAAAAGAGTGGAAGAAGTTGGCTTTCCTGGATGAGGGTACAGCACGTGCAGGAATGTGGCTGGAACACAGACAGCAAAGGAGGCACTGGTATGAGCTGAGGTTGGAAGTTCTTAACACATGCTATTTCCTACTCCTTTTCCTTGTTTCTCTGGTTCTATAACTTGGCATCTACTCCAGTCCCTGAGCACCAGCTGGTAAGTGATGTTATCTGGTGAATGGTCTAATATGTTGTGACTCAGCTATTTTAAGAGGGTCTACAGTCATAGGCACAATCTTTAAGGAAACAGCTGATAAAGGAAGCACTGAACTTTGGGACCCCATGTCCCCCTTTTCTCCCTTCAGCCAGTCCTCAATGGCACCAACCTGGGCACTGTAGCACCCTATGTAGAGCTTTCCTAGAAGTGTCCACGCTTCAGACCTTCCCCATGCTTCTTTCCTTTCATTCTTCATTAAATGTGGTCTATTTCACATCCAGTTCCCCTTGGGCCTGGTGAAATAACCGACCACCTCACCTGACCATTTGAGTTTATAATGGCTTAACAGGGTGACCCTTACATGTGCTATGTACTACCCACATTTTGGTAGTTGCTTTCAGGATCTTGACAAAGACAAATACTCAGAGAAATTTCAAGCATAGTGAAAAATCAAATGGGCTAGATTTTTGGATGGTCATTAATCCTCCAATCTCATCATAATGGTCATATGGGGAGGGTGCACTAGGAAGTAAGGAATATCCATTTCAGAGGCTAGATCCAGACCTTGACATAACTTAATCCAACATTCAGAACAATACTTTTCTCTGCAATGGGCTTCTATAGCTTTCCCAGATACCCTAAAGTTTCTGAGGGGTTAGGTAGGAAAAGAGCAACAAAAGAGGACACTGTGAATCCATTGATCACTTTTCAGATGGAGCCTGAGACAGGTTCCTGTGGGACCTGCTCTTGCAGCACTGGGCCTATGGTTCTCCCCTTTCTGTGAGGGTTCCTCTGGCATCAACCCATGTACCAAATGGGAATCTGACTTAATTTTTTTGTTGTCAATTAGTACATTATAGAAGGAGATCTGGCTTTCTTTTCAAATATCAAATAGGCAATAAGAAACATGTCTACAAAACTATATGACTTTAATCATCTGTAAGGTAGGAGATAAATAGTACTTTATTGTACAGAATTGTAAAAACTAAAAAAAAAATAATATAGGTCAATAGTGTTAAGCATATAGAGACACCAAGAAAAGGATATTGTCACAAGTCCTTGTCCAAGATCCTTGGGGCCAGATATGTTTCTGAATTCAGGCTGTTTGATTTTAGAAAGGTAATACAGTGTGTATATCATATATTGTGCAATAGTCCCAGTGGAGTCTGAGGAAACACACTCATATTTCCGTAATCCAGCATATTAATATTTTTTAAATCAAATGTATGCATATTCATACTAAGTGGAATAAATAAAGACTATAAAATAGTTTCACATCAGTTCAGGTTATGCTTTGTCACTGCAGTGGACTAAATGTTTGTATTCCGCATCCCGCTCATTCATATGTTGAAATCCTAACTCCCAGTATGATAGTACAAGGAAGGGGAGTCTTCGAGAGGAAATTAGGTCATGATGGTGGAGCCCTTACAAAAGGGGTCCCAGAAAACTCCCTTGCTATCTTTCCATCATGTGAGGACACAAGGAGAAGTTAGCAGTCTGCAATTTGGAAGAGGACTCAGGAGCTAATGATGCTGCCCCCTGATCTTTGATTTCCAGCCTCCAGAACTGTGAGAAATAAATTAGTGTTGTATATAAGCTGCCCAGTCCATGGTACTTTTTTAGAGCAGGCTGAAATAAGACAGTCATGAAATGATTTTGCACCAAACTTACGAAACATAACACCTTTGTTATTATAATGTAATGGGTTGCAAATAGCTTTCTGTTATGTTTTGCTTGTAAACCAACTTGTAAGACTATTCCCCTTTCCTCCCTTTCCAAGCCTTTCAAAGACCACTTTCCTTATTTATTCTAATTATGGTTTGAAATGTAGAAACAGAAAATTCTTATTATGTTGTGAACTGAGGGCATAAAGAACTGGTGTGTAGACATATGAGAGAATGAATTGTTCTTTAACTCTAGGATGAGATCTAGAACGTCAGAGAAGCAGATTTTAACTCAACAGAAAAAGAAATTTGATGGTAACTCAAGGGACTGGGTTGTGAGTGGCGGAGGTTCCTGCCATTGGAAGTACCCAAGCAGAGATGGCAAGGTATCCATCATGGATGCTGTAAGTAAATTCCTGCAATGAGCTGGGGGTTAGGATGTAGGATGTACAAAGTTCCTTCCAAGTCTAAGCCATATAATTCTATGCTCTTATTAATGCATTTAGTCACAATCAAGGGATATTTCATCTCTATTATGCCAGGACCTTCAGGAAATTGGTATTTCCATCTGATCACTAAGCTATAAACAACCTAGTAGATATGTTAGGCAGTCTATTGCTGAAGTGTGCTCCGTGGGATGTGAATAGAGTTCAGTGATCAAGGAAGTTTGGTTAGACAATGTTGGGTTACAGAATTTAACATCATTTTTAAAGGACTTATCATTGTCTTCAAAATGCTAATATCTATCATAAATCTTTAAGAGGAAAAGGTAAAACACAGGGTTTCTCAAACTTGTTTATCTATCGGTTCTAATTTAGAATGTATCTGACAGAGTTTGCCTTCTAGAGAACACACTTTGGGAAAAGCAAGTCTAAGAATGTCATAGCTTGGTAAAATAAACTAAGATGTATAGTGCTATTACTTGCCAGGCATGATGCAAGGTATGGGGGAAACAGTGATGACTGAGGCCTATTCCCTACCCTAAAACTCAAGGTGCCAGAATCTGGCATCTTGGTCAATTAAGTGATTATTAAGCATCTTATATTTTCACATTCACTTTTATGAATTCCGCCCCCCCCTCCCATTCTGTCTTTATCACAGGAAACTATTTGCTGAATAAGAACCCAAGGTGTAGAGGCAGGAGAGCAGAGGACTTAGCAATTGCAGCCTCTGAGTTTGGAAGCTTCTCCTGAGCCCATGAACCCACTTGCCATTTGCTTACCCCAATCTCCGCTACACAATGTCATTATTTGTTGTCTCTGGGCACTAATGAGTCACTTGGAGATCTCTCTTAGATCATTAATGGTGGATAGAAGACTTCAGGGCTCCAGTGAAGCCAAAGGTGCTGAGTATTCAAGCCATTTATTATCAGCATGATGAACACTGACAATGGGCTTATATGGTCAGATTATACACTTAATTTAATTAATAAAAAAATTAAGATCATCACCATTAACCTGCATTTGCTCAGAATGCCACAGGGGTGATTAGTTAGAATGGCACTGAAGGTTTTATAGTCCACTCTAGTAAGAATTACTTTGGTACCAATTAGGATTTTCCATAATATCACCCCGTGTAATACCCCTATTACATTACACATTTTCTACAAGTGATTGAGTTCAATACAACGCAGATACGATGTCACAGGACTCTCCCTCAGAGCATGCATGGGAACTCCCACAAATGTTAACACACTCACTAAGTGGAGAGGAGACCCTGATTTTTTATATTATGCAAACCCATTTCAAGGGTAATGATTCTCTGTCACAGCTTCTCAGAGTATTGGGAAATTAGACTCACACACAGCTACAGAGGCTCAAGCAGATAAAGCTTCTTCCTTGCCCATCTCAGATTAGTGTTCCTTGCTCCAGATGGGCATTTTTATTTTTTCAAGTCTATGTGACTTTGAATAGCTTACTTTTAGAGCCAAAGAAGAACAAAGCATTCAGACAACTTTTTTATAATTAAAAAAAAAAAATTAGTACATGAGTAATTCCTGTGCATTGAAGAAAAATCAAATGGGAAAGCACTGATTAAAAGAGAGTGCATAGCAAAGGAAACCATCAACAAAATGAAAAGGCAACCTACTGAATGGGAGAAAGTATTTGCAAATCATATATTTGATAAAAGGTTAATATCCAAAAAATATATAAAGAAGTCACACAATTCAATAGCAAAAAATCAAACAATCAAACAATGGGCAGAAAACCAGAATAGGCATTTTTCCAAAGCAGACATACAGATGGCCAACTGATACATGAAAAGATGCTCAACATCACTAATCATCAGGGATATGCAAATCAAAACCTCAATGAGATATCACCTCACAACTGTTAGAATGGCTAGTATTAAAAAAACAAGAAAAATAAGGGGCACCTGGGTGGTTCATTCGATTAAGTTGACTCTTGATTTCAACTCAGGTCTCGATCCACAGTTTGTGAGTTCGAGCTCTGCTTTGGGCTCTGCGCTGTCAGTGTGGAGCCTGCTTGGAATTCTCTCTCCCTCTCTTTCTGCCCCTTCTCCCCCCTCTCAAAATTAATAAATAAATATTTTTAAAAAGACAAGAAAAATAAGTGTTGGTAAGGATGTGGAGAAAAGGGAATCTTTGTGCACTGTTAGTGGGAATGTAAATTTGTGTAGCCACTATGGAAAACAGTACAAACCTTCTTCAAAAAAGTAAACATAGAACTACCATATGACTCAGCAATTCAACCTTTGGATATTTATCCGAATAAAACAAATCTAACCTAAAAAGATATATGAACCCCCATGTTCACTGCAACATTATTCACAATAAACAAGATATAGAAACAACCTAAATGTTAATTGACAGATGAATAGATAAATGTGGTATATATACAATGGAATATATTCATCCATAAAAAGGAATAAAATCTTGCCATTTGAAACAACATGGATGGACCTTGAGGGCATTACACCAAGTTAAATAACTCAGCAGAAAAAGACAAATACTGTATTATCTCATTTATAGGTAGAATCAAAACAAATCAACCAACCCAAGCTCAGAGGCAGGACTTGGGGTGGGTGATATGGCTGAAGGTGGTGAAAAGGCACAAACTACCAGTTATAAAATAAATAAGTCATGGGGATGTAATGTACAACATGGTAACTATAGTTAATAATACTATACTGCATATCTGAAAGTTGCTGACAGAGTAAATCTTAAAAGTTCTCATGAGGGGTACCTGGGTGGCTCAGTTGGTTAAGCGTCTGACTTTGGCTCAGGTCATGATCTCATGGTTCGTGAGTTCAAGCCCCATGTCGGGCTCTGTGCTGACAGCTCAGATCCTGGAGTGTGTTTTGGATTCTTTGCCTCTCTCTCTGTCCCTCCCTGCTTGCACTCTGTCTCTCTGTCTCTCTCAAAAATAAGTAAACATTAAAAAAAATTAGGGGTGCCTGGGGGCTCAGTTGGTTGAGCTTCTGACTTCGGCTCAGGTCATGATCTCATGGTTCATGAGGTCAAGCCCCGCATAAGGCTCTGTGCTGACAGCTCAAAACCAGGAGCCTGCTTCAGATTCTGTTTCTCCCTCTCTCTCTATCTCTCCCCAACTTGCGCTTTGTCTCTGTCTCTCAAAAATGAATAAATGTTAAAAATATTTTTTTAATAAATAAAATTTTTTTAAAAAGTTCGCATCATAAGAAAAAATTCTGTAACCATGTATAGTGAAAAATGTTAACTAAATTTATTGTGGTGATCATTTTGCAATATATACAAATATCAAATCATTTATGTTGCACACCTGAAATGAACATAATGTATGTTATTTATACCTCAATTAAAAAAATGTTTTAAAGAGTATAAAAATTACATATGATCTCATCACCCTGAGAAATCCACTTATCACTTAATTATACAGCTTTCCAGATTTTTTTCTATGCAAATATATTTTTTTTAATTTTTAAATATAAATGGGACCATATTATACAGGCTGATTCATTAACAACACCAACATCTCGTCAGGTGAATAATAATTTTTTTTTTTTAGTTTATTTATTTATTTTGAGAGCGAGAAAGAGTGAGAAAGAGTGAGGGTGAGTGGAGAAGGGGACAGAGAGAGAGGGAGAGAGAACCCCAAGCAGGCTCCATGCAATCAGTGCAGAGCCTGATGCAGAGTTCAATCTCACAAACTGTGAGATGATAACCTGAGCTGAAACCAAGAGAGGACACTTAACAGACTGAGCCACCCAGGTGCCCCAATAATTATTTTTTAAAAAGTTTTTAAGTTTAATTATAGGTTTTTACCTGTATTTACACAACTAGTTGCTGATTGTAGATTTCTAATTTCTTAACATTATAAACTTCAACTGTGGTGAACACCTTACTGGAAAAATCTCTGGGCACATTTTAAATTGTTTCCATGGAATAAATTCTTAGAAGTGGAGTTTCTGGGTCAAAAATTTTGTACATTTTAAGGCTGCTGATACCCTTTGCCAAATCGCTGTTCCAAAAGGTTTTACCAATATTTGTTCCCATCAGCATCCTCACCAAAAATGGGCTTTCAAAATTCTCATTCTTTTTTGTCTTTACTGATAGATAGATGAAAATGGTATTGTGTCAGGGAAATCATAATCTGGGCCAAAAGCATGAGTGTGATCTGAGTAGGTAAAAAGTGGGAAGGGCTGGGGATGTAAGATATCAAATATTATTCAAATATCATGAGACCCCAATTATTCAATAAACATTTATTGAGCACTCAGTCTCTGCCCAAAGGAGTTTCATTGTGTGTCTGTGTGGGCAGGGTGGGAGGTCTACCATGACAACAGACAACAACATAATACAGCGTGAAAGCATGTAATGGAGAAGAGTACAGGGTGTTATGGGAGTTTTCACAGTCAGGGAAGGCTTCCTAGAGGAGGCAGCTTTGAACTGAGACCTGAAGGAGGAGAAGAATTGGCCAGTGGTTGGTAGAAAAGGTTCAAGAATGAGTCCAGCATGGTTTAGGGAAGGACTAAATGAACCTTCTCCTTTCTTCCTTCATTCTATAACTTTGTGTTTCTGGCCTGCTATATGTCAGGCACCGTGCTAGGAGGCAGGGACATGGTGATCAACAAGAACAGATCCCTTCCCTCGCAGAGTTTCAGTTCTAATGTGGGGGTTGGGTGGAGCCAGTGCCTGTAGAGCCCATTGGACTTTAAGCTCTGAGAAGAGGAGGCTTGCTTACCCTGGTCAACCTTGATATCCCTGGCACCAAGAACAGAGCCTTCATGAAATCTGTGAAGCTATCAGATATAAGAAAAAAACCAGGGCTAACCCAGATAAAGGGGGAAAAAAATGAGTAAGAGATCTGAGTTGCCAAGGAGAGAAGGAAGGCAGAGAACAGAAGCAGGTGAAAGAGGAGGGGAGAATCATGAAAAGGAGGAAAGAGAGAAGAAAGATGAGGATGGAACCTATCAGAGAGCCGCCATGGGGCGCCTACCCTCACAGCGCAGGTATCCATCGAGACCAGACTGCCTGCCCTCTCGCATTCCCCACCCCACGCCAATGAGAGCAGACAGGGAGGAAAGAGGGCCATCCCCAGAAGGCAGAGCAGACCATTTCCCTTGCTCAAATATTTATGTGAGCAGAAAGCAGCTACAGCCAGGTGGCTGAGCTGACATCCAGGCCCTTCTATTTCTGAGGACTTTCTCATCAGGCTCATGTCATCTTTGGTTCTGTGACCTAACCAAATTGGACTTTTCATTTCTTAAAAACATACCTGATCCTCCCCCAAATGTTTTTCCTCTCACTGCTTTTCAAAAATAAATAATAAAAACCTCCATCTTTCATCCCGTCACATTTCCTGGATTTGGCACATCAGGCTGTGAGGGTCACATCTACTTAAGTCACATCTGTAGCCTTAGATCAGACAACTTGTGTCTGACTCGACCTGGCGTGACAACTTAGAAAGGATGAGACAAGAAAGTCGAGCAGGAATGGGAAAAAGGAAAACGTCATCCCACGTTTGCTTTTTTTTTGTTTGTTTTCTTTTTTTTCTTTTTGGTCAGCACAACTTTACAAATACTTTCACATTTTGTTTCATTTTTTTTCTCCCTCCTAAAGCTGGCTGTCCATAAAAAATTTAGGATGAATGTTCATTCCCTAAATGTCTTGGGTAATTGGATGGAATTTCCAGCAAGTGTCAAGCATTGAGGATAAAAAAATATCTCCTGACTTCAGCAGTATAATCCAAAAACTCTCATTAGTTACTCCACTTTATTTAAATATATATTTTTTTCTTCAATGTTTTAGGTGATGAAGAAGATTAAAAATGATCCCATAACAGTCAGTATAGTATTTTACATTCACTGACCTTTTGTGTAATTTGATATGTTCCTTTAGGAAGTCAGCTATGGCTGTGTTAGGTGAAAGCCTGATTTATAAACATAGTTCAGGGGTATGCAGGGAGGGGGTGAGGGGAGTATGTATTTTGTTCCCATCCTCAGTTTTTAATATTTTAAACCCGGTCACACCTTTTAGCAGTTCATTAATGTATTTTTATTCTTCCTTCGAAAATGACTGCCATATTTCCTCTACTAATGCTCAGTTCCTCAGGAGAACTAGGCAGAGCTGAGGTGGAAGTTTCAGGGCTGAGTCATATGGAGGGGGAGACAAGGGTGTGACTGGGAAAACAGAGCTTCAAATCTGAAGGCAAAATTCTCAACCAGACAGACCATTTCATTTCTTTTCTTTTTTTATTTTTTTTTATTTTTTTATTTTTTTTTTTAAATTTTTTTTTTTTTCAACGTTTTTTATTTATTTTTTTGGGACAGAGAGAGACAGAGCATGAACGGGGAGGGGCAGAGAGAGAGGGAGACACAGAAGCGGAAACAGGCTCCAGGCTCCGAGCCATCAGCCCAGAGCCTGACGCGGGGCTCGAACTCACGGACCGCGAGATCGTGACCTGGCTGAAGTCGGACGCTTAACCGACTGCGCCACCCAGGCGCCCCATCTTTTCTTTTTTTTAAATATTTGTTTATTTATATTTCAGAGAGAAAGAGAGAGAGAGAGAGAGAGAGAGAGAGAGAGGGAGGGAGGGAGGAATGGGCAAGGAGAGAGGGAGATAGAGAATCCCAAGCAGGCTCTGCACTGTCACTGCAGAGCCTGATGCAGGGCTTGATGTCATGAATCACAAAAACAAGAAAACAAGAGCCGAAAACAAGAGTTGGATGCTTAACCAAATGAGCCACCCAGGTGCCCCGAGACAGCCCATTTCTGGAGTGGCTAGAACATGGCACAGTGGCTGAGGAGATAGATCAGATCCCCAAACTGCCATAGTGGATCAGATTCACAATGAGTGGTGCATATTATATGCCCCCAAATCTAATGAATTATTCATTTAACTAGTAAATTGTTCATTAGTGAGAAATACCTGGTTGTTCCCTCTGAAGCACCATTCTCAAACATTGAGCACGTTTCTCCCAACTACCCTTAAATTCCAAATCCACTGCCACTGACCCCTTATTACAGAGCTTACAGAACTAGTGCTTTATCTAGGCCCACTAGTTCATCTGATCCTCACGGCAGCTAGGATGGGTGTGTTATAAGGTTTGCAAATAGTGAAATGGGACTTAATAGCTTGTGACCTGCACACTCAGATCAAAGGTGCACTCTAAATACCACATCTAGACCCCTCATAAAGAAACTACAGAACAAAACAGGTTTTTTTTTTTTTTTTTTTTTTTTTAAAGAAGATCTAAAATTTACCAGAGAGAAGTCTGATTACCTTCCAAACAACGACAGCAGATTTCTCTATGGCAACACAACAGAAGAATAACTTCAAAGTGCTGATGGGAGAAAAAATAAGATGTAGAAATAAGATGTAGAATCTTATACCCAGCTAAACCATAATTCAAAAATGAGTATGAAATAAAGACATTTTATGAATAAAATTATAAGGAAGTTTACTGTCTATAGACCCCCTGAAAAGTGAACCATTCACAAGAGGAATGACGAAACAATGGTGAGCAGGCAAAATGGAAATTTAATTAATTTACTTTTCACAAGTAAAAATATTTTCTAAAATATTTTATAAATATTTAGTATTATATAAAATATTGTATAAAATAATATCTAAAGGTGAAAAAAAATCTATAACATAATAATGAATAATAAATAAAATGGGGAGAAACTTAATGGGTTGTTAAAGTTGCTAAATCCTTGTCATGTGAAGAACAATACTGAATAAATTTGAATTCTGTTCGGAAAGAATACAAGTTTGCAGGGAGATTAACATAGAAAGTTTCAGTTGTACCAACTTTTTTTTTCTTCTACTTAAAAAAAAAACTTGAGAAAATATGTCTTATCATTAAGATTTGCTCAATCTAGGGGCACCTGAGCCGCTCAGTCGGTCAAGTGTCCAACTTCTGCTCAGGTCATGATCTCAACGGTTTGTGAATTCAAGCCTCACGTCGGGCTTTGTGCTGACTGACAGCTCGGAGCCTGGAGGCTGCTTCAGATTCTGTGTCTCCCTCTCTCTTTGCACCTCCCCTGCTTATGTTCTGTCTGTCTCTCTCTCAAAAATAAACATTAAAAAAAAAAAAAAAAGATTTGCTCAGGCTATGTGGTGGGTACATGGATATTATCTGTAGTTTTCTGTATATTTTGCATAATTAAAAAAAGAAAGTCTCCCTTTTTATTTGTCAATCTACAACAAAAACATTTAAAGGATATCCTCTCTCAGGAAAGAATTTGACTCTAGAATTTTAATTTATGAAGATATACAAGTACCCAAAAGTTTAAATATAAGCAAGTTTATGGTACTAAAAATTAGAACTAAACTCCTTGAAGGCTTTATCTACTTTATTTTATTTATTTTTTATTTATTTTTTTTAACGTTTATTTATTTTTGAGACAGAGACAGAGCATGAACGGGGGAGGGTCAGAGAGAGGGAGACACAGAATCCGAAACAGGCTCCAGGCTCTGAGCTGTCAGCACAGAGCCCGACGCGGGGCTTGAACTCACGGACCGCGAGATCATGACCTGAGCCGAATTCGGCCGCTTAACCGACTGAGCCACCCAGGCGCCCCGGCTTTATCTACTTTATACCTGCGTCCTCTGAAGAACCAGCACTGAACTTAATATTAAGCCTTCAATAAATACATGTGGAAATAATAAGTCAACAGATGTACTAAATGTCAAGAGGCAGGTAAGTATGTAATATGTTAGAAATTTTACCACCAAAAATATTTAAAATTTATATTCTGATATAAGTATAAATATTTTGATTCATATTTCTACCCAGGTATGCCAGAATAAAGATACTTCCCTGAACTTCCCTTCCCTGTTAATTCTCTCTCTCTCTCTTTTTTTTATGTTTATTTATTTATTTTGAGAGAGAGAAAGCATGAGTGCAAGTCAGGGAGGGTCAGAGAGAGAGGGAGAGAGAGAATCCCAAGCAGGTTCTGCACTGTCAGTGAGAAGCCCCATGTGGGGCTCAATCTCACAAATTATGAGGTCATGACCTAAGCTGCTGAAACCAAGAGCTGATGCTTAACCAACTGAGCCACCCAGGCACTCCCCCCACCCCCATTAATTCCTCTTTCTCCTAAATAGGTCTCAATCAAATTCAAGGGAGAGGCTAATCAGACCTTCATTGGACACTTAATACTTTTAGTCTTCCTCATACAGGTGCTCTCTCCTCCATCTCAACTGAATTCTCCTCACCAGTTCTAGCTGTCTCCTATGTGTCCTGCACCAATCTGTACCTCTGTCCTTTGTCACCCAGTACTTCTTCTCCCCCTGTAGTTCCTACTTTGATGAGCAATAACACAAACAAGAATTAATAATCTTTTTGAATGTCCACTGGTTATTACATGTATTATTTCATTTAATTCTCAAACACTTATGTGAGGTAGGGATTAGTATTACCCCCATTTTACAGATGCAGAGATTAAGACAGGTGATTAAGAAACTTGCTAAAAATTACAGACGCCTGGGTGGCTCAGTCGGTTAGACGTCCGACTTGGGCTCAGGTCATGATCTTGTGGTCTGTGAGTTCGAGCCCCGCGTCAGGCTCTGTGCTGATGCCTCGGAGCCTGGAACCTGCTTCCGAGTCTGTGTCTCCCCGCCTCTCTCTGCCCCTCCCCTGCTAGTGCTCTCACTTTCTCTCTCTCAAAAATAAACGTTAAAAAAAATTAAAAAAAAAAGAAACTTGCTCAAAATTAGACAGAGGGCAGGTGAATTTTTCCCCAGAACTGTAGCTCCTGACTAGTACAAGAGCCTGCATTCACTAGCTAAAGGAAGATGAGGGGAAGGAGGAGGAAGAAGAGAAGAAGAACGTGTGTACTTGAATCTGACATGTCCAGCCTAGTGTGGCTAGAACTGCTTTCTCTCATGCTCACTTAGGCAGCTGCAGAGTTGGAGCCAAGTCACCTGCTGGTTTACAGCACAGGAGGGTGGTCATAGTTCAGGATGATGGGGCCTGAGTGCCCCATCCTGGATTTTTAGTGCAAATTTCCAGATTAATGGATGATCAGTGCATGGTTAACTGGTAAAATGGGGGTATCCTGCCCATTGGGACGTGTGGTAAGCCTCTGATTAGAGTTACTATCCAATCCAGGTGTGAGCCAGGGACAGGTGAGCAGAGAAGGATGAAAGCCATGATTATGGAGAGAATAGCACATCCACAGCAATGCCTGAGGAGACTCTGAAGAAGAGAGATCAGAACCATGTTCCCTCCATCTTTCTTCAGGGATAGGTGAGACAACAGTGAGATAAAGATGCTAAATGCCTTGGAGATGGCAAAGAGGTCTTCTGCTCATCCAATTTTAAACACAGACTTCTAGCTCAATTCTGTGAGGCAGGCAGGGCAGAATTTACAGTCCCCATTTTACAGAGGAGGAAACTGAGGCACAGAAATTACATGGTTTGCAAAAGTTACGATATGAATGAATGGTAGGATTAAGACTGAAATGTGTGTGAACTTCCTGTCTCCAGGTCAGAGCTCAATCCTCTACACTTAGGCACTACCTGCCCACACGTGGCCTTTCCAGAATTTGCAATAGCGCCCCCTTCCTCCCAGCAGGAGTAGGAGGCACCCAATGGGGGCCAGGTTAGTGAACAGAACACTAGTTGGATCTCTGCCCCCTCACCCCCCATGGCACACCCTACACCATCTAGGAATGGCATCCTGCTCTGCCCCACCCAGCTTCACTCTTAGATCCTGTTCCTCTTTACCCATTAAAATCCCTCCTCACCTATGTACTGTCCACTGAGCAGCTCTGGTCCTGGGGATGCCATGCCAAATGGTTGTCACAGGCAGGAAGTCTGTGGTTGGGGGCTATGCTTCCCAGGGTTCAACCTGATGGGTATAAGGATGGCATCCATTACCCAGGTCCTGCCTGATCTGACCCCCCCAAACTCTGTCCTCATGAAGCCCCCCTTCTATTTAACATCTCCCCTATTACCAATGTCTTCTCTGGCAGCAAAGGACATCGTGTGATACAGTGCTTCGCACAGTGTGCATGCTCCATAAATATTAAATGATGACAGGACATTTTTTTCAAAAAGATGAAGGTTCCACCTCTTCGCACTCTCCTTGTTGTACATCTTTGCCAAGAGTGGGTTAAGATGGTCTGTCTTTTAGCAAGACTCAGGGTTTAGAGATTAGTGAAGTGAGAATTGGTCAGGTTTAATGGCACAGATAATATTTTATTTTTATTTCAATTTTAATACACTATCAACATGCAATGAAGTAAGATATACGGCAACACTTGAGGAAGGAACTGCCCTCCAACTTATCTTCAGTTACCAATTTGGGACCAGTTTCTGAAGTTATTTTTCTGCCAGTCTTGAGAATCTCAGAAAAATTTGGCTTCATCAAAATGATATATTAGGAAGGGTAAAGGTCACCTTAAACTTTGCACAAGAAATCAGAGTAGTGTTTGACCATGACACTTGGAAATTTTTCCCCCCAAAGATATAAAGAAGCTAGAAAAAAGGAAAACTTCTTTCCTCTGAACAATGAACTTTCTTCATTCTCTGATGGCATCCAAGATATTTATTTTGACCCCAGATACCATTAGATGTACAAATGGCTTAGCAAGCTAGGAAACTGATCTAGCTGTGAAGACCTTCAGGATTGTAATTCCTTATTTATGTCTGTGGCTCCATTGGACTGGGCATCCTTCAGGTCAGGGACCACATCTAATTCACCTTAGTGTCTCTATCACCCAGCACACTGCCTGGTACATAGAAGGTACCCATTATAAGTTTGATGAATAACAACAATAATAAAAATAGGTAACAGGTGTTGAGTATTTACAATGGGCCAAATGTCTCTGAGTATTTTATGGGTAGCATTTTACATTGAATATTCAGTATAACTTTATAGGGTGGCGTTATGAACTGAATTGTGTTCTCCCCAAAATTCATTTGTTGAAGTCCTAACCAGTACTTCAACATGTGACCTTATTTGGAAATAGGGTTCCTTGCAGATGTAATTAGCTGCATAGAGATGAGGTCACACTTGAGTAGTGTAGGCTCCTAATAGAATATGATCAATGTCCTTATAAAAAGGAGAAATCTGGATATCGACATGCACATAGGAGAACACCAGGAGATGATGAGGTCAGAGATCAGGAAGATGCATCTACAAGCCAAGCAATGTCAAAGATTGCCAGCAAACCAGCAGAAGCCAGGAGAAAGGCATGGAACAGATTTTTCCCTCACAGCCCTCAAAGAAACCAAGCCTGCCTATATCTTGATCTCAAACTTCCAGCCCCCAGAACTGTGAGACAATATATTTTTGTCGTTTAAGCCACTCAGGTTGTGGTGCTTTGTGACAGTTGCCCTAGGACACTAATACAACATACTGTTATTATTCCCATTTTATAACTGAGGGAAACAGAGCCCCAGAGGAATTAACTTTACTGAGATCAAAGAGATAGGAAGTGTTGAGAGCAGGACAGGCACTCAGGCTGTCTGACTCCCCATGACTTACTACATGACTTTCTATGTGTGGGATGATGTCCCTGGCCTGCTGAGACATCTGAAGGAGCTGCTTCACCTCTCATTCTTGGGTTCCTCTTCATTGAGCCAAATGTATTGAGTGCCCATTCTGGGCATTGGAATACTTGCATAAAGGTAGGAAATATATCCTTTTCCCTCAAAGAGTTGACAGTACTGTTGGACAGATGAGAAAAGTGAAGAGCCTACAACATATCAGGTGCTTTACACAGGGTATGCCAGACAACTCTCACACCACACTGTGAGGAAACTGAGACCTACAAAGTGACATTGTCAGCATCCTCACAGCTAGGAAATGACAGATCTGAAAGGTTCTGCCATGTCTGTCTGACTTCAGGACCCATGGCCTTTCTATTCCTCCTGTCACCCTACAAACCTACATAAAACAATCCAAGATTAAGACGTGAACAAGTGAATAATAATGGCCCCCACACGACTGATCAGGGCTCAAACCAGCTCCTGCCAACCCTGATACTGTGGCAGTGATAAGGCCAAGAGATGGGGTTAGAGAGGTGTGTGGGTATGTGTGTCCAGTGGTTTGGGATTTGAATACTCATGGTTATCTTATTTAACTCTCTCAACAGCTCAACAGGAAGACAGCGCTTACACTCTGGATAATGTTTCTCAACTGGAGGAGTTTTCACCCCCTAGCAGACATTTGCCAACATTGGGGGCATTCTGATGGTCACCACTGGGAGTGGGGTGGAGGGGGGTGTGCTACTGACCTCTAATGAGTAGAGACCAGCAATGCTGCTAAACATCCTACAGTGCACAGGACAGTCCACCCTCCAAGCAAAGAATTCCTGTCCCCAAGGTCAGCAGTTCTGAGGTTGAGGATCCCTGCTCCATTTGATGAAACTGAGACTTAGAGAGGTAGAGACATTTGTTCAAGCTCACACTGCCAGTAAATGATGGGGCCAGGATTCATACTGAGATCTCTTGTGTCTAGGCTTAGTGTACTTCCTACTCTACCACACTGCCCTCTTTTTGATATGAAACAGGAAGTCATATCCTAAGTTTTGGGGAAGAAGAAATGTTTGAAATGTTGGTTGGAAAAATATTTCTGGTAGCTGTATTGTGAGGAGAAACAGGAGAACTCAAATGACTCCCCTTCTTCCTAGGAATATTCTCTCCTCTCCAAACTACCTGGCTGTAGTAAATGCTGGGTTGCCCTATCTAGATCCCCCCTTTCTCCTAGCTGCTCAGCACCTCTCCCAGAACTACCCTGAGCCCAAGAGAGCCACCCTACCCAACAGCAAGCCCCCTGGTGGCTGACAGGTAGAAAGGTCTGGTCCCCTTGCCTCAAGACGGGACAACCCTGAAGGGCCATCCCAGCTGCAAAGCTCCCACAGCATTGGCTGGGGCCTCTTTGTGGTTTCACGTATCCCTCTGCCAGTCCTGCTTCTGTCACTCCCTCAAAGGTGCTGTTTTCCAGTAAACCGCCTACCCACAAAACTCCATCTCAGAGTCCTCGCCATAGGAAACCTGATGTAAGTTGCTAGTTAAAAATGATCATTTGAGTACTGTAAATAGCTCATGATGTAACAGTAAGTGAAGAAAATCATAACAAAGACTAGATATATGCTATGATACCAATTCTATATGAAAGAAGACAGCAATAGTGATTAAAAGCTTGAGTTCCAGAGAGAGACAAACCTGAGTTCAAATACAACCTCAACAAGTACTAGCTGTGCAACCTTGAACTAATTGTGTAACTCCTTCAAACCTGTTTTTTTTTTTTTCATTTACAAAATGAAGACAATAACAATACCTACCTCTTGGATTGCTATGTTAAGAGTAAATGACTTGGCACATGTAGAATATTTAGCATGGTGTTAACTCATTCAGGAAAAAAAGACTGGAAGGAAATCTGGTATGATGTTAATGCTCAATACCCATGAGTGTTGGGGTTAGAAGAGACTTTTATTTTCTTTTCAATTCTCCATACTTCCTAAAATTCTACCATTAACAAATTATAAAGGACATCTATGGTTATAGCATCATTGCCTCCATCTCAGCTGTGCTTAATTTTCATTTGGGGACAATAGTCCAGAGATGCTGGCTCCATGTTTCAACCACTACTCCCATGACTTGCATGGAGCATATAACTGAGACTGAGTCAGTTTGTTAGTCCTGGTGGCCCCAGGGACTGTTTCAGGGTAGGCACATGACCTAAGCCATTCCAATCAAAGAGAGTTTTTGGACTTTTTCTTGGAATACTGGGACAAAAGAGGACACTCTATCACTGCTGTGAATGAGGAAGTACTTGTCTTAGGAGCTTTGATAGCCATCTTGTAACCACAAGATGAGCCTGCCTTAAGGTGAATACCTTGGAAGGCAGAGCTAAGAAAAAAGCAATCTCGTCTCTGGTGACACATTGACTCTCTGGATCAAAACACAACCTATCTCTAGACTTTCTCTAGACTTTTCAATTACATGAGTAAATAAATTCTACTAATTATTCAAGTAAATTTAAGTTGGTTTTCCCACTACTTACAACATAAGGACTTTTGAAACACTTGCATTATTTTCATAGTTACAGTCAGTTGGGCGTCTGACTCCAACTCAGGTCATGATCTTGTGGTTCTGGAGTCCAAGCCCCACGTCAGTCTCTGTGCTGACAGGAGCCTACTTCAGATTCTGTGTCTCCCCGCCCCTCCCTCGCTCATGCTCTCTGTCTGTCTCTCTCAAATAAATATTAAAAAACAAAACAAAAAAACCCCACTCCTTCCACAGGGCTAGATCAAGCCCCTCCTCCTCCAAGAGTGGTCACAGACAGTACTAGCTGAGGCTGCCTTTCCCATCAGTGAATGGCTCTACTCTTCATTGTTTGGATCTTCATCTGACATTAAATGAACTCATGCCTTCTGTTGCTCTCTGTCCCAGATGTATATATTTTGTCTTCCTAGGGAGTCAGAAAATGGCTTGAGAATAGGGGTCATGTCTTGTCATTCTTTCATAAATCTTACAATGCCATTTTAGAGATCCCACAGGGTCCTTTTCCCCAGGTCTCACATTAATGAAAAACTTCGATTTAGACTAACATTATCTCTACTGTGGCAAATATAATTAAAAAAAAAAAGTTTAAAGAGGAGAACAAAAACAAAACATTATCTCTAAAAGAGGTTAAACAAATAGTTGTACCTTGTATATTAGACACATTAATTTGTCAGTAAACACTTTACCTTGCCAGTAAAATGACTAAAATATATAATTACCATTATCCTGTTTAGATGTTTCTTAATTTTACATATAGAGAGAGGAATTTCCAGAGATTGAAGATGTCCTCTGAAATGTCCTCGGTACCAAGTACAGTGTGAAGGACAGCATTTACAAAGTCATTTCATTCCCAGGGCACTTGGGTGGCTCAGTTGGTTAAGCACCCTACTTCAGCTCAGGTCATGATCTCACACTTCATGAGTTCGAGCCCCACCCACATTGGGCTCTGTGCTGACAGTTTGGAGCCTGGAGCCTGCTTTGGATTCTGTGTCTCCCTCTCTCTCTGCCCCTCCTCCACTCTCACTCTGTCTCTCTCTCTCTCTCTCTCTCTCAAAAATAAGTAAACATTTAAAAAAAAGCAATCACAAAGTCATTTCATTGCCAAAACTTGAAGGAGCCTAAGTGTTCATCTAGTGCAATCCTTTTACATTCCAGTTGAGGAAACTGAGGCCACACAGGCAGAGGGACTTTAAGGCAGCACCACTGATTGGTGTCAGAGCCAGGCTTTGAACTCAGGTCTTCTGGGTATCTAATAAAAACTCATTAAATTGAATAAAACATACCACTAGAATTACCTACAAAATACTGTGCAAATTCACCTTGTAAGGTGCTCCATAAATGCTTCGATAAGAGTTTTAAAGCAGGTTCAAAGTTGTTAACTCATTTTTCAACTTGTCCAAGGCCCCATATGATATAGAGCACTAGGCTGATGTCGGAAGGGATTTTTCTCCACCAGTCAGTCAGGTGGCTTATTTCAGCCCCCGGAGTAGCTGTTAATCAGGTTTCAATAGACTTCAGCGTTTCACTCAGAACCTGTTGGCAATCCTAAAACTCTACCGATCCTGTCATCTCTGCAAAATGAGCTCCAGCTATGGCCCCATCTGTTTTCAGTTTTATTGAGGGATCCCTTCAGAACAGTTCCTGCTGCAGCATTAATACGGACCTCAGCAGGGACCCCCTTCTTTACCCCGAGCTGCTCTCTCAGGGTACAAATGATGTGCTCCCACTCCCAGAGATTTAATAGCATCAAGGCAAGTTTGTAATGTGCTCTTTGTCCCAGTGCCAGTCCAGTCCTTCCCATGCACAATGTGGGAGCTATTTGGAGCTAGTGATACTCTTCTCTGAGCTGTCAGACCCTATCTGATTTTTTCCTTACAACTTTGCAGAGAATTCTCTTGCCCTACTTCTTGATTTTTCTCAAACCTGTTGAACCATTCCTGTGACACTTCTGCATCCTTCTATCCCAACCTCCTTGGCCAAGCAGATCTAACACAAATATCATCTAACACGCTGAGCAACTACTAGCAGCCCAACTTGGATCTAAGCAGAGTATCTCATTCAAACTTCTGATCACCTATGGTAGGTATTTGCTATCAGCCCTCTCAGTTGAGGAAACTAAGGCTTCAGATAGGTTAAGTAACTGGTGCAAAGTTACATTATTAAGAAAAGTCATATCATTAAGAAATTTTTGTGTTGGGATTTTTGAACCCAGGCAGCTCATTTCTAAGGTTAGAACTCTTCTTTTTTAATTTTTTTTTCAATATATGAAATTTATTGTCAAATTGGTTTCCATACAACAGCCAGTGCTCATCCCAAAAGGTGCCCTCCTCAATACCCATCACCTACCCTCTCCTCCCTCCCACCCCCCATCAACCCTCAGTTTGTTCTCAGTTTTTAAGAGTCTCTTATGCTTTGGCTCTCTCCCACTCTAATCTAAGGTTAGGACTCTTTACAAATGCACTGTCCTATCTCAAAGTTTATGAAAGTGATTCCCTTGGAATCTGCTCACATCATGGCCACCCATATGCAAATGACCACCAACGCTACCTTGATAGTAGGCTTTCCATTAGGCACTATAGTCACTTTGCTTAGAAACTATGGCTTTCTATGAAAAGTATTTGAAACCTCAAAAATTATTCTCCCCCAAATATTAATAGAACATTGCAAGAGGGCAACACAAAAGATCCTTGTGATATGGAACGGCTCAGCATCTTTATTATGTTGGAATATACACAGGTGATAAAATTGCTTAAGATTTAACACACACACACACACACACACACACACACACACACACAAATGAGTACAAGTATAATGGGAAATCTAAAAAACATGATGGATAGTATCACTGTCAATATCCTGGTTGTGATATCATATTATAGTTTTACAAAATGTTAGGGGTAAGTGGGCAAAGTATGTAAGAGATCCCTCTATATTCTTTCTTTTTAAAATTCTTTCTTTATTTAATATAGTTTATTGTCAAGTTAGCTAACATACAGTGTATACAGTGTGCTCTTGGCTTCGGGAGTAGATTCCCATGATTCATCACTTACATACACATCCAGTGCTCATCCCAACAAGTCCCCTCCTCAATGCCCATCATTTATTCTATATTCTTTCTTAAATGTACATGTGAGTTTACAATTTAAAAAAAACATGGAAAATATTTTACAATTACAATGTTTTACAATTTAAAAAAAACATGGAAAAAATAAGAACATTGCAAAATAAAAATTAATCGTGTTTAAATGTTCACAAAATGTAATATTATGTCAATTGGTTCAGTGTAATAAGTCACTGATTGCATCATTTTTATATATAAATTTAAGTCACAAAGAAAATTAAATAATATTTAGCAAACTTAATATTATTAAAATCCTTTCAAATTTTGTATGGAAGAAAAAAAATTGTGTATGATTTTGGACATGACTGCATTGTGATGTATTTGGTATGATGTGGGTAGAGACTTCAAAACTAAGAAAGTCTAAGGCCTATTAAGGTATAAATGACCCTGTTTGCTACCCAGACTTCTTATCCTACCTCCAGTGAAGTATGATCTCTTGAAAGGGATCCAAACTTACCATCTCTAAAAGTAGGCTCCTTATCTCTACAAAATCATTATTTATTTCTGCATTCTCTTAATTGCTAAAGGTCCACAAATTGGCATAATCTTCCTGAAGGTAAATTTGGCAATATGTATCAAGAATCTCAAAATTCTACTACCCTTTGGCCAAGGAAATGGTAGTTCTCACTTTTGGAAGACTAAGGACCTCAGAGTGATGAGGTTGGGTGATTTTTATTTTTTTCTTTATATTTTTCTGTATTTCTTAGTTTCAAAAATTGGGAGAAAGGGAAACTGAAAAAGGCAGTTCCAATGTTACTAGCCATGAGGGAATTCCTTAATCTCAAATTCAGTGTTATTAATAGGACACATAAAAATCATGAAAAATGAAATACTAATACAAGAAGTATAAATAAAAAAGAAGAAATTTTCAAGTAGTTAAAAAGCTCAGTTTCCTGGGAGTCAAAGGATTGCAGATGAAAAGACAGGTAATCATATTTTATCCAACAGATTGGTGAAGATTAAAGAAAATTGTAATACCCAGGATTGGAATGAATGCAGGAAGCTAGGTGCTGCTAGTGGAAGTATAAATTCTTATAATCCTTTAGTAGTAATTTGGTGATACATACCAAGAACTTAAATAATTCTCTTACCCTTGGATCCAATAATTTTCTTTCTAAAAATTTGCCTAAGAATCCAGGATGTATACAAAAATATTTATGCATAATGCTATAAAAATTTATATAGGAATGTTGTAGAGTTATTCATAATAGAAAAAAGAAAATAATCTAAAATGTCCAACATTAGGAGAATGGTTAAATTATTATGTATTAGTATTATTGGAGTACTGCAAAGCACATTAAAAATGATAGCAAAGAGGAATATTTAAAGACATAGAGGGATAATTATGTTTCTTGATAGAAAGGGGGGGAAAGCAGATTATAAAACAAGAGAAATACAATCCTATTTACATAAACACTCTCTTTACACATACATAAACACATACTACACATGAATATAGAAAACAGAAATTTTGGTTATATGCCCAAATGGTAAAGATCATTTTTCTGAATGGTGGAATTAAGGAAAATTGTTCTCTTTGATTTGGCCTATATTCTTAAAACAGAAACTGAAAAAAGGAAAACATTACTTTTGAAATGAAAATAAAACCCAAACCTTTTAAAAACGAAACAATAAATAAAAAGTATATTTGAATGCCCTCTGAATAGACTAGAACTTACCTCTGGAGAACAGTTATAGACATAAGGTCAAAAGAACCCTGGATATGCCATATATAAAATAAAGTTAATGGTGCCATTTTTTTGTTCACCACACATGGGTGTTTGAGGATTAGAAAAGAAAGTGGATTCAAAGAAGACACTTTAAAACCATATCTATGTTATTATTGCTGTTATTATACTTGATAATATGCTATATCTTGTATGATAAAATGTGTCACCAAGAAAAGTATTTTTTTGTTGTTGTTTAAGAAAATCATTCCCTTTTTTTTCTTATACATTTTGTTACACAGTAGTGAGTCTGATAACCAGATGATCATCTCAATAAATGAGGAGAAAGCATCTGACAAAATCTAACACTTTTTCATGATAAAAATACTCAACAATCAAGGAAGATACGGGAACTTCTTTAGCCTGATAAAGGGCATCTACAAGAACTTTACAGCTAATGTTAAACATAATGGTCAAAGTCTGAAAGCCTTCCCCAAGATCAGAAACAAAACAAGGATGTGCACTCTTAAGACTCCTTTTTTTTTTTTAAGTTTATCTTTATTTATTTTGAGAGAGACAGACATGGTGCGAGCAAGGGAGGGGCAGAGAGAGAGGGGGAGAGAGAGAATCCCAAGCAGGCTCTGTGCTGTCAGAGCAGAGCCCAACATGGGGCTCAAATCCACAAAACCATGAGATCATGACCTGAGCTGAAGCCAAGAGTCGGACACTTAACTGACTGAGGCACCCAGGCGCCCCTCAAGACTTCTATCCTACATTGTATTAGAAGTTCTAGCCAAGGCAATTAGGCAAGAAAATGAAATGAAAGGCATCCAGAATGGAAAGAAAGAAGCAAAACTATCTTCTATTTGCAGATGACATGATCTCGCCACAGAAAATCCTAAGGAATACACACGTGCACGCGCGCGCGCACACACACACACACACACACACACACACTTATCAGAGCTAATAAGTTCAGCAACATTGCAGGATACAAGATCAATATACTAAACTGTATTTCTTTACACTAGTAATGAACAATCTGAACATAAAAATAAGAAAACAATTCCTTTTCAATAGCATTAAAAAGAATAAAATACCAGGGAACAAATTTTTAAATTTTTTAAAAATTTTTATTTATTTTTGAGAGAGAGAGAAAGAGCTAGGGAGAGTCAGAGAGAATGAGGGAGACACAGAATCCAAAGCAGGCTCCAGGCTCTGAGCTGTGAGCACAGAACCCCATGCAGGGCTTGAATTCACAAACCACGAGATCATGACCTGAGTCGAAGTCAGATATTTAACTGACTGAGCCACCCAGGCGCCCCAGGAATAATTTTTTAAAAAGAAGTGTAAGTCTTAAACCCTGAGAACTACAAAACATTGTTGGAAGAAAGGAAAGAATTTCTGCCTAAATAAATAACAAGACATGGATTGGACGACTCAGTACTGTTAATATGTTAATATTAATACCCCAAATTGATTTAGAATTCAATACAATCCTTATCAAAATTTCAAGTGCCTTTATTTCTGTAGAAATGGACAAGCTGATCCTAAAATTCATAAGGAAATGCAAGAGTAGCCAAAATAATTGTCAAAAAGAAGAACAAATTAGAACAATTAGAAAAAGACTCACACTTTCTAATTTCAAAACTTACTAAAAACCTACAGTAATCACAACAGGCATAAGAATAGATATATGGAACAAGGGAATAGAATTAAAAGTCCAGGAATAAATATATACATCTATGGTCAATTGATTCAACAAAGGTGTCAAGATAATTCAGTGGAGAAAGAACAACCTTTTGAGGAAATGATGTTGGGAAAAATAGATATCTACATGAAAAAGAATGAATTTGGACCCTTATCTCACATGATATACAAAAATTAACTCACAGTGGATCCAAGACCAAAATAGAGGAGCTAAAATTATAAAACCCTCAGGAGCAAACCTAAGTGTAAATCTTTGTAACCTTGAGCTAGGCAATAGCATGACACCAAAAGCACAAGCAACCAAAGAAAAAATAAATTGGATTTGATCAAAATTAAAAACTTTTATGTGTCAAAGGACACTAACAAGTAAACAAAAAGACAACTCATAGAATAGAAAAAAATATTTGCAAGTCATATATCTGATAAGGGTTTAGCATTCAGAATATATAAAGAACTCTTACAACTTAACCATCAAAAGACAAACAACCCAATTTTAAAGTGGGGCAAAGGATTTGAATAGATTTTTCTCCTCAGAAGATACGCAAATGGCCAATAAATGCATTAAAAGATGCTTAACGTCATTAATTGTGAGGGAAACGCAAATCAAAACCACAATGAGATAATCACTTTACACCCATAATAATGGCTTTAACAAAAAGGACAGACAATCACATGTATTGGTGAAGATATGTAGAAATTAGAACCCTCATACATTGCTGGTAGAACTGTAAAATGGTGCACTCACTGCGGAAAACAGTTTGGTTGTTCCTCAAAAAGTTAGACACAGTGCTACCATATGGCTGAGTAATTGCACTCCTACATTTATACTCAAGAGAATTGAAAACAGTGGCTCCTGGCTGGCTCAGTCGGTAGAGCAAGCAACTCTTGATCTGGGGGCCCTAAGTTTGAGCCCCAAGCTGCGCATAGAAATTACTTTAAAAAAAGAAAAAGAAAATTGAAAATATATGTTCACACAATAACTTGTGCATGAATGCTTATAACAAGCATTCAGAATAATCAAAGAGTGGAAATAACCCAAATGTCCATCAAGTGATGAATGGATAAACAAAATGTGGTATAGTCATACAATGGAATATTATTCAGCCATACCAAGGAATGAAGTACTGATATATGCTACAAGATGGATTAACCTTGAAACATTATGGTAAGTGAAAGAAGCCAGATACAAAGGGCCATATACTACATGATTCCATTTATGTGATTTATGTGAAATATCCAGAATAGTCAAATCCACAGAAACAAGGTTTCTTTTTTAGGCTGATGAAAATGTTCTGGATTTAGCTAGTGATGATTGCTGCACAGCCTTGTGAATATTCTAAAAATCACCGAATTATATGCCTTAAAATGGTGGATTTTATGAATTATACACCTTATGATGGTGGGTTTTATGAATTGTACACCTTAAGATGGTGGATTTTATAGTATGTAAATAATATCTTTAAAAAAATAGAGTGAGTCTGGATGCAATGTGGCAGTCTCAGCTGAACCAGACCCCCATTTTGGTGGGCAGTTGGCTTGGAAGCTGCTTTCCCAACCAACTAGCCTAGAGCAGTAGCTAAGCCTGTGCAGTTGCTAAGGAAGCCAGAGCAATGTGTGTGTAAGGGGTAGGTGTAGAGCTGGCAACAAGGGAGGGCTGGTAACTTGCACACCTCTGACTTCTTCCATACAGACCAACAGATTTCCCCACATGCTCTAATCTTTCCCTCCTTGGTGTCATTTGACTTTTTAAAGATGAAGCTCAGGACTTGGGTTGCTCTTCACCTATAGCACCAACCGGCCATTGCAATCAACTTCCACTATGCTTCCCCTCCATAATCACCTTTTCAATACTAATAGAAACAAGCTTTAAAGATTTTTATTTTAAAATGTAGCCAATAAAGTTAAGTGTTTCTCAGGAAAATCAGCACTGGAGTGTTGTCATCCTCTCCTCCCCAGAGTTTTGTCAATATTTTATCTTCATTAAAGAGGCTAAAGATTTTTATATTTCCCAAGCTGAGCCAACCCTAGGGGTACTGTCTCCCAATTCACTTAACAGTGAAGCTCGCGTGGTTCTTTTTCTGTAAACTCTAGGCCTGGGGAAACAAGAGCTGGAGCTAGGTTTCACAGCCTTCCCTGCGTGGGTTAAGGATCACCTGTGATACTAATAATTGTTGTCTTTGGTAACTTCTACTTGAACAGTAACAAAAGGTATAAATCACCCCCAAGGCTCTTAATTACTCCCATTAACAGTTGCTTTGTTATCCCGGATGCAGAGCAGTTTCACTGCTCTGTGAGTACACACTGTGAGTACAGAGCTACAAGCCTGGCTTCAAGCCAGGAGTTAAAATAAGTTATGCTAAATGGATGGCTCAATTGTTCCCCTGGACTCTCTCTAGGTTTGGGGGATGTGGGCCTAAGCGAATGAACACTATAGGAGTCCGGGGTCTGTGCATCTTCTAGGAGTTCCTTGGGGTGTTGTGCTGCGTCTTGCCATGGTTATTTTATTTTTCTAATCTTTCTTAGTTTTGCTTCTAGTGTCAGTGTTTTCTTCCTCCCTCCCTCTCCTTTATCCCACCCTGTGCCACTACAAATCTCTCTTCTTTTCTTCCATGCATTTGGTAACTTGCAAAAAATATAGGTGTAAAATTTAGGAGGAAAATCCATAAAAGAAAGAAAGAAAGAAGGAAAGAAAGAAAGAAAGAAAGAAAGAAAGAAAGAAAGAAAGAAAGAAAGAAAGAAAGAAAGAAAGAAAGAAAAGGAAAGAAAGAAAAGAAAGCCACTCAGCCATTCAACTGGGGTATTTGAACTGGAAGCCTGGATATTTTAAGCTCTCCTTTTCAAAAAAATGCCACAGTACTTAGGTTACCTATACAGTCAAATCTCAACTCCTCAGCAAGGAATTCAAGAAGCTTCATGATGTGGCCTCAATCTGCCTTCAAGTTCACAGCCAGCTGCCATTACAAACTGTGATCCTCTAGAGCACAGGCTTTGTAAATGGGGGTCTGACCCAGCACGTTCACTTCCTCACCGTGTGACCCTGGTCAGATCATTACACTTGCTGTGTGACCCTGGACAGATCATTTACACCTGCTGAACTTCAGATATCCTACATGTACCTAACTCACAGATCAGGAGGGTTAAATAAGATGATACCTCATAGTGTTTAACACAGTTGGCACAAAGTAAGTTCTTAAAAATGTGAGATGCCACCTGAGAATCTGAAAAGTATGCCCTTTGCTTTTAATTACTAACTAATTTTGAAGATTTTCAGGTCAAATGCCCCAACTGTCCTTCACCAGCACCCTGCCCCATGGCTCTGATCTCCTCTGTCTTCTCCATTCACATTCTCAAAACTTGCATTGAATCTTTAAGCTGGACCTGGCTTCCTTCTGCCTTGATTCTGCTTCCCCCCACTGGGTTTTAAACTTTTTGAGGACAAAGATTATATCCTGCATGTTTGTTGAGTGAATAAATAAATAATAAAGAAATGAATGATTATGAAGAAATGCATGTCAAGTGAACACAGACCTTTCAGAAATAATGAACCTTTTCCAGACATCCTGATGTATCAAGAGTCTTGAAACTGCTACCTAAGAAGAAATAACCTCAAAAGCCTTAAAAAATTCATTTGGTAACAAAAAGTATGCTCCTATTGTTTTTCCTCCCCTCAAACTTCCTTGGAATTTTCTTTCCACTGAATCAGCCAAAGCTAGATCACAGGACTACCTTTCCATCAGGAGCCAACCCATCTTTCCTTGAGGTCAAGGAATCTCCTTCTAACACATGAAAAAGCCCAGGCTCTGTTAGTGGAGTCCAAGAACTGGAGAGGAAACAAATCTCAGTCTCCTTCTCTGTCTCTGTTTCTGTCTCTTCCTCTCTTTCCACATATGTACACATACATACATAAGAAGTGATCAAAATCTCAATGGTGGTTAGGCATTCCTGGATGGCTCAGTCATCCGACTCATAATTTTGGCTCAGGTCCTGATCTCATGGTTCATGAGACTGAGTCCCAAACAGGCTCTGGATTGACAGTGTGGGGCCTGCTTGGGATTTTTTTTCTCCCTCTAACTCTCTCTCTCTCTCTCAAAAAAACAAAAACAAAAACCTCAACAGTGTTTATATCTGAGTAGTAAGAATTTGGATTCATTTTCTCTCTCTCTCTCTTTTTTCTTTCTGTTATTTCCAAGGTCTCTATAACAAATATTATTACCATGGTAATTAGAAAAAAAGTAAACAAGAGTTCAATGAGAGGAAAATAAAGCCTCCAAAGATAGAAATACGTGCTAAAGCCATAAGCCCAGATTTTCTAGGACAGTTCTAACTAAATACTAGATTCCACTGACCCCAAAGTACACTCTTTTCATCTATGTTATGACAGTCTAGGTGAGATGCTCCTTTAAAAACCTGATTAACATAGGAAAACAAGCCACACTGGGGCCCTGGGGCCACAGTCTCAGCTTGCATAAGTCATTTGCATCCTGACAGCTATAGGCCTGTTGCAGCTCCAACTGCACTGGGAACATTGAAACAAAGCTCTTCCAAGCGCATAGTTGAAATAAACAGCATGCATGATCCTATCTTCATTATCATCACTATTATCACCACCAACATTTATGGAACTCTTGCTACTTGCCATAAACAGCATTAAATGCCTGCATTTTCTTACCTCACAACAACCTTGAAGTAGAAATCATTACTGTTTTCCAAGGAAGCAGAAACTTAGAAAGATTATCATCAGAGAAAACATTCACTTTACCATATTATACTTTAAACCAGTTCGTGTGAGAGGGGCGCCTGAGTGACTCAGTCAGTTAGGCATCCAACTTCAGCTCAGGTCATGATCTCACAGTCTGTGAGATGGAGCCCTGCATTAGGCTCTGTGCTGACAGCTGGGAGTCTGGAGCCTGCTTCAGATTCTGTGTCTTCCGCTCTCTCTGCCCCTCCTCCACTTGTGCTCACGCTCTCTTGCTCTCTCTCTCAAATAAATAAATATTAAACCAGTTCATGTAAGAAAGATATATAGACAATTGGGTGAAGAATCTAATCTGTGGAAAGAAAAAGAAGGGGGCGGGGGGAAGGCTGCCAAGCTAAAGTCAGTCAAAACACGCATGTGCTTCTGCAGCCCAGAAATGAGACCCACTAAAACTGACAGGGGACAGAAAGACCACAGGAAAAATGTTTGCACTTGAGGGTCATTATTTCTGCAATGTGTAACCTGATTGGAATTCGGGATGCCTCTGTACACATGGAGCGGAGACTGGTCCCAGGCTGGGTGGCAAAGATTTTGAATTAGCATGCTGCCCGAATCATTCAATAGTTCTTTTTCTAATAATGAAGTTATTATTTTTAAAGGCATAGCATATCTGAGATCTCTTGTGTCCCTTTAATAGGCTTTATTTTTGTTGTTGTATAGTTTTATTTCATTGCTTAGGCTAAGGTGAAGCTGTAATTCAGTTTAAATGCTATATGTTACAGGAGAGCTGCTTACAATATATGGTCTGAGGAATTTTTGGAAACTTATCTTTAGATGTTATTGGCACAAAATAACAGCCTAGAGTTTGGTCCTCTGGGTGTAAAAGACAGATAAAGCTTCCTGTGGCTTGACAACTTATAAAAGTTAACCCTGCCACAAAACATGTTGGTGGGCGGGCGTGGAGGGGGGGAAAGCTCTGAAATCCTTTCCTAGCTCTGGAATAGAAAAACCAGAGAGGGTTGTAAGAATCTAGAGAGTATAAGACTATGATCAGGAAAAATTCAAGATTTCTAATTTAGAAGTGACAAGCTACAGACAGAGAAAATTTTCAGAAGACACTCTGATAAAGGACTGCTATCCAAAATACACAAACAGCTCTTTAAAAAATTCTTTTTTTAATGTTTTTAATTTATTTTTGGGACAGAGAGAGACAGAGCATGAACGGGGGAGGGGCAGAGAGAGAGGGAGACACAGAATCGGAAACAGGCTCCAGGCTCCGAGCCATCAGCCCAGAGCCTGACGCGGGGCTCGAACTCACGGACCGCGAGATCGTGACCTGGCTGAAGTCGGACGCTTAACCGACTGCGCCACCCAGGCGCCCCCACAAACAGCTCTTAAAACTCACCAATAAGAAAACAAACAACCTGATTAAAAAATGAGTCAAAGACTTTAAGAGACCACTCACCAAAGAAGAGATACAGAAGGCAAATAAGCATATGCAAAGATGCTCCACATCATAGGTCATCAGGGGAATGAGAATTAAAATGACAATGAAACACCACTACATACCTCTTAGAAAGGCCCAAGCCCGCAATGCTGGCAGCACCAAGTGCTGGCCAGGATGCGGAGAAACAGCTCTCATTCGTTGCTGGTGGAAATGCAAAAGAGTACAGCCACTTTGGAAGACAGTTTGGCAGTTTCTTTAAAAATTAAGCATATTCTTGCCATATGGTCCAGAAATCATGCTCCTTGGTATATACCCAAAGGAGATGAAAACTTATGTCCACACAAAAACCTACCCACAGATGTTTACAACAGCTTTATTCATAATTGCCAAAACTTGGAGGCAACCAAGATGTCTTTCAGTAGATAAATGATAACTAAACTGTGGTACATCCAGACAATGGAATATTATTCAGAATTAAGAAGAAATGAGTTATTAAGCCATGAAAGGACATAGGGAAACCTAAAAGCATATTAGTAAGTGAAGGAAGCCAATCTGAAAAGGCTACATACTGTATGATTCTAGGATGTCTATGTGACATCCTAGAAAAGACATAACTATGGAGACAATAAAAAAGACTAGTGGTTGCCAGGTATTAGTAGAGAGAGAGAGGTAAAGAGGTAGAGTAATGAGAATTTTCAGAAACTATTCTGTGTGATACTACAATGGTAGATAAACACTATTATACATACGTTAAATCCCAGAGCATGTATAACATCACGAGTGAATCTTCATGTAGATTATAGACTTGGGTGATAATCTTGTGTCAGTGTTGGTTTATGGATTGTGGTGGGAGAGATTGTGCATGTGTGGGGACAGTGGGTACTTTGTACTTTCCACTCAATTTTGCTGTGAACCTAAAACTTCTCTAAAAAGTAAAGTCTATGTTTTTAAAAAAAGAAAACTGTGTGTGAGGGGTGCCTGGGTGGCTCAGTCAGTTAAGCGTCTGACTTCAGCCTAGGTCATGGTCTCACAGTCCGTGAGTTCGAGCCCTGTGTCGGGCTCTGTGCTGACAGCTCAAAGCTTGGATGCCTGCTACAAATTCTGTGTCTTCCTTTCTCTCTGCCCCTCTCTGCCTGCACTCTGTCTCTGTGTCTCTCTCTCTCAAAAATAAACATTAAAAAAAGAAGAAAAAGAAGAAAGAAAACTGTGTGTGTGTGTGTGTGTGTGTGTGTGTGTGTGATCATTATCATCATCTTTTTTTAACAAGATTAATAAGAGGTAAAATTGTGAAACTGGAAAAAGTTTATCCTTGGGGTTTCCTGAGCTCTACATTGAGTCCCCATTCCCCATGCTAGAGTTCAGAGGCTTCTCTACCACATGCTAAGTATGGTGTTTAAATCCATAGGATGGGGACGCCTGGGTGGCTCAGTCAGGTGAGCATCTGACTCTTGATTTTGACTCAGGTCATGAATTCACAGTTCTTGAGATTGAGCCTTGCGGCAGGCTCTACACTGACAGCATGGAGGCTGCTTGGATTCTCTCTCTCCCTCTCTCTATGCCCCCCAACGTGCATGCTCTCTCTCTCCCCCCCCTCTCTCTCAAAAATAAATAAATAAATAAGTAAACAAACAAACAAACAAACAAACTTAAAAAAAAATCCAGGGGCATCTGTGTGGCTCAGTCAGTTAAGCATCCGACTTTGGCTCAGGTCATGATCTCATCATTCGTGAGTTTGAGCCCCACATCGGGCTCTGTGCTAACAGCTCAGAGCCTGGAGCCTGCTTCGGATTCTGTGTCTCCCTCTCTCTCTGCCCCTTCTTCACTTGTGCTCTGTCTCTCTCTCTCTCTCTCTCTCAAAAATAAATTTAAAAAAATTAAATAAAAATAAATAAATAACTCCATGGAATAGTGGTGAACCAGTCCTGCCCTTATAAAGTTTACTATTCAAAACAGAAGAGAAGCATTAAACAAGTAATTACAGTAAATACATAGGTGATTGAATTGTGATAAGTGCCCTGAAATAACATAACAAGATCAAACCAAGTCAATGGACTCAGGGATGATTTTCCTGAAGAAGAAATTTAATCTGCAATATTAAGTTTGGCTAAGAAGCTAGGCAGGGCAAGATGTATTCTTAGGTTAGGGTGGGGCAGTTGGATAGAGAGAAGCTGGGCATAGGAAACACCACATGATCAGACTCTGAGGGAGGAGGGCTGTGGGGCATGAGGGAGAAACTGAAGGGTCCAGATGACTGCAACACTAAGAGTGTGAGAAGTGGGGAGAGATGGGCAGAGGACAGATTGAATTTAAACTACTCTAACAGCAAGGGCCAGCCACTGAAGGATTTTAAGCAAAAGAATGATGGTGTCTTATCTCTCATTTTATTTCCAGAACCTAACTCAGCACTTAAAACATCATGGATGGCTCAATAAACATTTGAGAAAGGAAAGATGGAAAGAAAATGAGAAAGAGATGGGCATACTCATTTACTCAATTATGTATTACGTAATAAGTGAAATTCCAGTTGTCTGGAGTTGGCAATGCACCCACTGACATAATTCATTTTCTGAGTGAAATCATCATGGTTATCATCATCACCATCATCCATTATTATTCAAAGAATCATTTTCTTCTCAAAAATCCCCAATATGTTATTAAAATTTTTATTATAATTTCAAATCAGAACATTCTCTTGTCAATTTTCTGTGTCCAAGATCTGGGGGTCACTTTACTTTCCATGTTTGCCATATCTGAAAATTTATGTGTATCTCTTGATGAGAGATATAAAACTCAACAGCAACTTTACTACTAATGATGAGAGGTATTGGTTTTTATTTGAAACCATTGCTCTTTAATGACCTAAATAGCTTTAGCACTTTTCTTAGGCAAGACAAAGGAATATTGATTTGCCTCTCCCCCCCCGCCTCTCTCTCTCTTTTTTCCTGCTAGAGAAATCTTGCTAAAGGAGTGACTCAGCTAACCTGGCTCTTTTGGCATTTTCTCCCATAGTTCAGCTGGGATTCTAAAGAAGATAGAAATTCTAAGAATGAAGTGTTCTCCTTGTTGGCAATGCTATCCCAGAGGTAATTTACTTCTGTTCAGAGTCTAAGAGAAGCCCCTTCTGCTGTTTTGTGTAATGTTCTCTTCAGACAAATAGAAAATATGATCAAATATCATTTAAGTGAGGAGAAAATACTTCTTCAAGTTATGAGAAAGAGGAAGGAGGTAGAAGAGGTAGCCATACTTACAAATCAAATAAAGTCAAGACAACTAGAATGCAGATGTTTCCTAAGACCCTGGGCAAATAAGAAAAGGAAGAAAAGAAAGCAGGACAGTAAACTGACAAGGCCTTTGACAGCTCTCCCCCAAAGTGCTCAGGCTCCCTGGCAGCATTGAGTTGGGCTCCATGCAAACTATGGACAAGCATTACCTCTTAGATTCCCAGAACTCAGCAGGTATCTGCCCTATAGTATATACTTTGTAAATGTGTGTTGAATGAAATGGAAGAAATAATGGGTAGATAAATGACCAAATAAGCAAACACAAACTGATACATTTTGGCTGTTACATATTGGAAAGGGGACAAATAACTACCATCTTGAAATTACTTGATTATCATACGCAGCAAAGCTGGTCAGGATGTACCTGTGTGTATGGAGGCCAAGGAGGAAAGATGGAGGTGAAGTGAAAAGTGTTATGAAAATACTTTAGGTTAGAGGTCATAAACTATTGCCAGCAGACCAGTCACCTGTTTTTGTAAATGAAGTTGTATCAGAGGCCAGTGACACACAATCCTTTATGTGTTGTTTATGGCTGCTTTCATCTATAATGACAGAGTTGAGTAAAAAAAAAAGCCTAAAATCTTTACTACCTGGACCTTTACCAAAAATTTCTGCCCATACCTGCTTTAGGTCAAGGCAGAAGAGGATCAAATCCAAGGAGATCTAAGCAGGCAGGATCTGGCTGGAGTCATGGGACTGTCAAGAGAGTGAGAGTGTGAGGCTGAATCTCAGACACGTAAAATGCTAGAATTGGAAGGGACCTCAGTTTTCACTGGACCCACCTCCTCAACTTTAGAAGAAAAGACTTTGGCTCAGAGAGGAAAAACAACTTGCTCAAGGTCCCACGGTCAGTTAGTAGAAGCTTTAGGACTAGCAGACACCTGGTGAAACACCAGGTGTGGACTGTAACCAGCTCAGAGGTCCAGGGTGAGTCTGTTCCCTGATTGTACAGCAGAAACACAATTTCTGGGATCATGTCACACCTTGGGGCTCAGAGACACATGACTATTTCTCTTCTTTAAGAAAAAGGCAGTATCTAGGTGAAGAAGGGAGGGAATGACTTCTTTCCCCAATTTCTTTTTAATCTTCTGGACTTATGGTTGATTTTCTTACTAAATATGTGAGGGTCAATGCCACCCAACTCAAAATTAACTTTGCAAGAAACCTGGGGAGGCTTAGAAGTACCAGCAAGATGGGTGTGTGTTTTTTTAACCTATCCAAGAAGCCTCATGGAGGAGCAGTTTTGACAGGTCCCATTAAGTGTTCTGTCAATTGGTAATGCCAAAGGCATTCCAAAACATAAACATAAACATAAACATAAACATAACATTAACATAACATAACATAACATAACATAACATAACATAACATAACATAACATAACATAACATTTCTGGGTAAATAATTAAATAAAGATAATGCCTACCAGGCTTGGAACCACTCTCACACAGCCCATGTTGAAGAAAAACAAATTTTTCAAACTCCAGAGCAATCTGAAGTCCTGAACGGTAAAATAAATCCCAAATGTGTTAGAACAAGTCTTCCCAGTCATAGTCTAAGAAAACATTCCTTTGTGGTGTGAGCCCACCAAGTATCACTGGCTAAAGAAACAACTCCTTGCCACCAAACATGGCCAAGATAGGGTTCACTGAAGAACTGTATTGGTTTCCTGTGACCGTAGACTGTTAGCCTCCATTCCTGGGAACTGGTGGCTGTGGAAGAGACAGAGAGCTCATGCAGCCAGTCCCTTGGTCTATTAGGTAAGGAAAATGAGGCCCAGAGAGGTACATTTATTGCCACAGGTCATAAAACATAAAACAAACAAACAAACAAACAAACAAACAAACAAACAAACAAAACTACAAGCCAGTTTCAGAACACTGGCCTCTTTTCAACATACTATACATAAGAAAGCCTACCATAGTGCCAAGCAAATAGTAAGCACTCAATAAACACTTGATAAACACTCAATAAACACATTCAGAATAAATGAATCAATGAATAAATTCAACAACTGTACTCTTTGAATGCTTTCTATGCTCTATACACAGATTTAGGCTCTGGGGACACAGTGTTGAACAAGGTCCCTGCTGTCATAGAGTTCACATGTGTGTGTGTGTGTGTGTGTGTGTGTGTGTGTGTGTGTGTAGTAGTAGTAGTAGTAGTAGTAATAGTAGTAAGGTAATTGGGGTAATGTATGTTGAGGAGGAGACAAATAATTATAATAACTAATATTTAATAAAAATTTGCTACATGCCAGTCAAATACTGTTCTAAGCAGATGTCTTAGCTCAGGTAACATTAACAAAATACCATAGACTGGGTGGCTTAAGCAACGGACTTTTATTTCTTGAAGTTCTGGAGGCTGGGAAGTCCAAGATCAAGGTACTAGATGATTCTGTTCCCCAGTGAGGGCCCTCTTCCTGGCTTGCAGACTGTAACCTGCCCACTGCAGCCTCCTCAGGATATGGAGAACAGAGGAAGCTCTGGTTTCTCTTCTTCTTAGTACAAGAACACTAGTCCCTAATCCCATCATGGTAAACCTAAACCTAATTACCTCCCAAATGTCCAACCTCCAAATGCCATCATATTGGAGACTACTGCTTCAACATAGGAATTTGGGGTGGACACATTCAGTCAAAAACAGCACTGTATACAAACCAACTCCTTTAGGACTCTTTTAAAAATTATTTTTATTTCATTTATTTATTTTTAAATGTTTATTTATTTATATTTAGAGAGAGAGAGAGCGGCAGAGAGAGAGGGAGAGAGAGAATCCCAAGCAGACTCCATATTGTCAGCAGGGCTCAATCTCACAAACTGTGAGATCATGACCTGAGCTGAAATCAAGACTTGGATGCTTAATTGACTGAGCTACCAGTCACCCCGAGGACTTTCAATAACATGTGAGGGAGCTACTCTTATGCTTATGTTTTACAGGTAAGGAAACTGAAGCACAGAGAGATTAAATAGCTTGCTCAAGGTCATACAGCTATAAATGGCAGAGCCAAGAATCAAACCCAGGCAGTCTGGCTCCATAGTCCAAAGTCTCATCCAAAGATCAAGTGACTGAGTGAGTAAAAAGATTAGTGAATAAAGAAATGAGTATGATTCTTCATTGTGAATATTTTGCAGAGAAATACGTTTCATGAAATTGATTTTTGGAAGTTACTTGTTTGTAAGTAAATCACAGCTATTCTTCGACATATGATCGGGTTACATCCTGATAAACCCATTATAAGTTGAAAATGCATTTAGTATGCTAACCTACCAAACATCACAGCTTAGCCTTGTCTACCTTAAACATGCTTAGAACAATTATACTAGTGTACAATCAGGCAAAATAATCTAACACAAAGCCTATTTTATAATAAAGTGTTGAATATCTCATGTGACTTATTGAATACTGTACAGAAAGTGAAAAACAGAATGGTTGTATAGGTACAGATGGTTATAAGTATATCAGCTGTTTACCCTCATGATCACATGCCTGACCGGGAGCTGTGGCTCACTGCCACTGTCCAGCATCACCTGTGAGTATCTTACCACACATTGCTATTCTGGGAAAATATCAAAATTCAAAATCCTAAGTATGGTTTCTACTGAATGTGTACTGCTTTTGCACCATAGACTATCATTTAAGACTATCATAGACTGTATAAGAAATTCTGAACATGGGAACTCTTTCTAAATCTTATTTGAAAAAATTTAGACACATAAATGCGTTTTTTTTTAAGTTTATATATGCGAACTTCTTTCCTCAGGTGACAGTTTTCAGATTATAAATCTAAACACGATGAACATCGCTAATGTTTAGTGAGCCTTACCATGTGTCAGGTACTAAGCGCTCATTTTAATGCATTTAATCCTCGTGTCCACCCTAGGAAGCAGGTGCTTATTCAACTTAACTTTACAGATGAGACAACTGAGGCACAGAGAGGTTAATTACCTTTCCCAAGGTTATAGAACTAATAAGTGGCAGAGTTGGAGTCTGAACAATCCAATTCCAGAGACTAGGAAATACTCCCCCTAGTGTCTCTATTTTTATTTAGAGCCATGTTTCTCAATCTGACCTCATCATGTAGGCTTCACCTGGGGAGCTTAAAAAAATGCTGATGCCTCGGCCCCATACCAATAAAATAAGGAATGGACCCTTGGTATTGCTCTTTTAAAAGCTCCATTATAGGGGCGCCTGGGTGGCTCAGTCAGTTAAGTGTCCGACACTTGATTTCAGCTCAGGTCATTATCTCAGGGTCATGAGATCAAGCTCCACGTCAGGGTTGTTCCCTGGGTGTGGAGCCTGCTTAAGATTCTCTCTTTCTCCCTCTACTACTACTCCCTCTCTCTTTATCTAAAAAAATAAAATAAAATAAGTAAAAGCTCCATTATAACTCTGATGCACAGTAAGAGTCCAAATACACTGACTTAGGGAACTTATAATTGCCTCAAACCCCCTCTATGCTTTGAGCTTTCTACTCAAAGCCAGCATCACAACAACAATCTTCCCAATGACATCTATGACTCCCAGTGACAGTTCACAGCTCAGGTAGCAATGCTGGACCCCTTCCAAAAGTTTCTATGGGTCCTGGAGACTCTGGTTCTTCTGAACTGCCAGATACACCTACTGGGTCTTCTTAGCACTACCTATAGAGAGGATCAAGTGGGAGCAAGTCTAATATATCCAAAATCACTCCTAGTTAAGATTAGCTTCCTTTTATTATGCCAGGAGCTGTACCAGGTGCTTAATATACACTGTTGGGGCACCAGGGTGGCTCAGTTGGTTAAACACCAGACTCTTGATTTTGGCTCAGGTCATGGTGTCACAGTTTGTGAGTTCGAGCCCTGTATCAGGCTCTGCACTGACAGTGTGGAGCCTGCTTGGGCTCCCCTCCCTCTGACCCTACCCCATTTGCTCTCTCTCTCTCTCAAAATAAATAAATAAATTTAAGAACTTAAGAAAAAAAACATACATTGTTGTCACTCTCCACTCCTGCAATTTGAAGGAGGCCCAATCAAATAGGACACTTCTTTCTACATGAGTTCTAAAGAAGTTGAGATAAGCAAAGGAGTTAGGCACATGGAGATCAAAATGTTAGCTTCACTAAAGATAAAGATTGCTCGAGAATATGGGGTAGGTGTGAAGCAACAATGAGCTTCCAGAATTGGACATTGAGCAGAAGTTTAGCAGATGGACAGATGTAAGTGAACCTGGAAAAGATACTCCACTGGCACTGTAATGCATGTTTACAAAGCACGATCCAATTGTAAGTTACTATTACTAAAATAGAAACTGCACAATGACTGCCTTACTCAGTGCAGGCACTATGCTTAATTATTATTAAGTCTACTACACAACAACAAACTAAGTGCAAAGTCATTTAAAAATTTCCTTCAATTTACATGTAGCTACTATTTGCAACATTTCCCCACACCAACCCCCCAGAAAAGTGAAAGAGAAGAGATTTTATTGTATTTCCATCTTTTATACTGTACTTATGGGCGCCATATGCAAGACACATGTGAAAGGCATAGCCACAGCACACCCCGCATGGGCATTGCAAACCATTTACATTAGATTTTCCTGTTACAGTAGCTGCAGGCACGTAAAATGTTTATTACTGTTATATTGCCATTGCTTTCATTCTACATATACTTGCTGCTGAGCATCTGGTCTTGTGTTGCAAAGAATGGGAGTGCATTGATGTTTTCTCTGAAACTCCAGTTTTCTTCCTTTAACCATACACTGGCCCTCCCTGGCCTTCTTCCCTGGCTAGTCCCAAAGGCTAGACAGAGTAAGTAACCTTGGTATCCATTGAACATAAAGAAGTCATGACAAAGATGGCTTTTGCTTAAAACAAACAATCAAACATAACAAATCTTTTTAATAATGAGGTAATCACTCTTCAAAGAGCAGTCTATGAAGTTATCCCCCCAGGTTTACTAAGAAGATAGTAGACCATGAACCTCAACTGCCATTTATCAGCTGTCTGACTTTGGGTAACTTATAAAACTATTCTATGTCCCCAATTCTTCATCTGCAAAGGGGGACCTGATACATAGGATGACTGTGTGCATTAAACATAATATTCATAAAGCACTCAGCAGAGTGCCTAGACCACAGTGGGTGTTCCCATAGGGGCATCTGTCATTACCACTAAGTAAAAAAAAACCTCTGTGAAACCACTGGTAAACTACAATGATTATAGAATCAATTGTCAAATGAGTGGTACTAATGATTGGTAATTTCAGAGTTGAGGGGTAAAGGTGTTCTGTGGGAAGGAATACACTGAATTTGGCTTTGAAGAAGGCCTAGAGTGGAATGGACAGTCGGTGGGTGATGAGGACATGAAAAGCAGGATAATGGCTTAATCAAGGGCAAGGAAGAAGGAATGTGCATGGAATAATTTATGAACAGTGAATATAGCAGCTTGTTGGAGCAAAAGATTCACATGCGGTGGGAGGAAGAGGAGAGGAATGGGTAGCAGAAAATAGGATTGGGAAGGAATACTCAGAGAGCCCTTCCAGAAAAACAAATTTGGGTAATTCCAAGGTAGTGGGGTACATTTGAATGTCTTTGAGTAGTGAGAAGATATGATGAAAGGAAGATTATCCTGGTAGTAATGGATAAGACAAAATGCATATCTTGGAGGTTCTTTTTTTCTATTTTATTTATGAATAAGACTATTTAAACTTTGATGAGGTTCAGGGGCTAAACAATGATTTGTAAAAAATTAACTTTCCCAGTTTTTGTCCATAACTTAGTAAATTATTAAATGCTGCTATAGCTAACACGTGTACAGCTATATACAGTTATTGTAACATTAAGTAGCACATAAACAGTGGTCATAAAAGAATAAAATCCCACGACGTTCTCACCGTGGGGAGTTGTCTAATAGTGCCACAAAAAAACCCAACTTTGAGGTGACAACCTTCGGGTAGTGGGTCATAATCTTTTGGAATTGTGTTTTACTCTAGAAGTTTTCCCTTAATGACAAAAATTATATAATACTAAATTGGGAACTGCAAGAATTATAATTATAGAACACAACTGATGAAGATTTAAACTCTCAACTTGGAAAAATTATAGGCAACATGAAAATTCTCTAAAATAATTTTAAAGATCCAGAATTCAGGAGATAACTTTTCAAATCTGAACATGTAAAAAAAAAAAAAAAATCTGAACATGTAACCACAATGACAAAGGAGAGGGCCTGAACAGGGCAGTTTTCTATAGAGGAGGGATTAGTGTCAATACCAGAACCAGAAAACATATTATGTGTAGATAATTTTGATGATAGCCAAAGTTACTATTTATTGAGCAAAAAGCTGAGGTAATGATAGAGTATTTGGTCTTATTTCACTCTCATAAGAACCTATTATCTGCATCTTACCAACTAGGATATTGAGATTTAGTGTCACTTGATAACTTGCCCAAAGTCACACAGCTAATGAATGCAGGACTGAACTGGGATTTAATGGCAGCTCTGTATGACCTCCTAACTCAGGCTCTTTCTACTGTACCCACACAAATGTGCAGGTACTCACACACACACATGCACACACACACACGTCTACACATTTCCTGAAGGTGAATAAATATAATTAGCATGTATAACATAAGGAGTCAAAAACTATCCATTGATTTTTATTATTTTCCTTATAAGGTCTTAAGTTTAAAGAATGAGTTGTTAAGAAGGATCTAAACTGTATGGTTCCAGGTGATGTCAGCAAGCACTGTCCTGACACTCCAGAAGGGCAGGCCAGGTACGCAGTAGCCCTTCATAAGGAGGCCTAAGTCAGTACCTTGGATTAGTCCTTCTGAAACGCTTCTCATACTGTTCACATAGCTCACAATATCCCCATGTGGTCAGCAGGGTAGGTATTATTTTCTCTTGTTAAGTGGAGAACGCTGGGTCCTAGAAGCTAAGTGGCTTCCTAAGGCCATACAGCTAGCCTGTGGCAGGGCTAGGATTCACATCACTCTTCTGACTCCAGATCTGGACTCCTCCCATTGCAACACAGCTGCTTCTAGAAGGTGAATCAACTTAGTATTTTAAATGTGAAACCTGGGTTTAAATCTACTGTGGTAGAGGTACTAAATTCCACCGATATTCAGTTTTCCCTTAAGTAAAAATACAGACAATAGATTGATGTGAAGACCAGATGAAAGAAAGGAAAACACAGCTCAAATTACTTCAGTCATGTATATTAGATCCTGAGCTTTCTGCAGATGATTTATGCAGAAGAAGTTGTTAAATACCCACTCTGTGTCAGGTATATGCTGGGTGCTGGGGACACCAAAATAACTGTCTTATTAATATTTGAATTTTTAGTGCTGAGCACAGTGGCAGTCAATTGCAGGGATGCATAAACATGATATGAATGGGAGGGATAAGAAGAAGAGGGATGAATGAACCAATTAAACATAGGTGTGAAAGAGGAATTTTTAACCTTGTACATCAATTCATTCATTCAGCAAACATATTGAGTCCCTGCTATGTGCACTATTCTAGGTATTGCAGAAGACACAAGAATAAATAAAGTATATGTTCTATTATCAAAGAACAGCATGGTATATTGGTAAGAACATAGGATTCAGAGTTAGAAGAACTACATCTTGAGACTCCATTCTACCACCTGCTAAGTAACGTTGAACACATTTCTGAGCCTCAGTATTCCTATCTATAAAGTGAGGATAATACTAACCTTTCATGATTGTTGAGAGGAATAACATTTGGAAAGGTGCTTTGAAAATTGCTATATGATGTTGTCATTATTATAAAAGTATTTCCATAAATATTTTCTAGTAGCTATCAAATTCAAGGCTTATTGAGGTACATGGAGAATTGCTTTAATTCCCTGCTTTGCTCTAGAGGTGGAGACATGGTTGGAGGTCAGTTGTGATGGGATGAATGTGATCAGTGTTATCATCAATTGTTTTCTTCTTCCCTGAAATCTGCTCCAGACCATCATAGAAGCAGTTGCTCTAAGGGGAGTATTAAGTAAAAGGAGATGTGTCTGTGAATAAAACACAAAGGACCAGTAACAAGTGAGTCTTTGTGTCTAATGGTATAACTAGTAAGTTGTAAGTTCGTTATTTGCTTTAAATAACACTGGGTTATAGCACTTCTGTGTCTTTTTGCTTTTGTCTCCCTTTCTGGGTTACTCAAGTCAACTAATGTACATCAGTCACCCATTATGTATTAGACTAGTGAATACTCCCTGAGTAAGCCATGATCCCTGCCTTCAAGGATCATGCACCTGAGACAGATATGAATATAAATAATCATAATATAGTAGGAACACTTTACAATACAGCCAGGAAAAAATTATTATAGCAAAAAGAGTTGTGATTGACCAGCCTTGCCATTAAAAGCAGGGAAGCTTCTATAGAGAAGGTAACACCTGAAAGGGCCTTTATGTAAGAATAGTAGTTTAGCAGATCGTGGAGGCAGAGGAAGAGCACTCCAGACAGAAAACAGCATAAGGACAGAGTAAAGAGAGAGGGAGGGAGTACATGGCACATTTGGAGAGAAGAGATTATGTTAGTATAGTTAATGTATAGGTTGTGTGAGAAGTGGTTCAAGATGAGGCTGGAAAGGTAGGTCAGGACCAAATTATGGTAGGCCATGCTTCAGAATCTGGGGCCCTAGCTTATAAGTCACGCATCTCCAGTACCTAACAGAGTTCCTCAAAGTAAATCTTCGATAAATACTTGCTGAATGAGAAAACTATGATTGGTTATGTAACTGAAATGGTTTTCCATTTATCCAACTATCCCAACTACCTCTCCCTTTAGACTTTGGAAGAAGGAAAAAAGAAGACTCGTTGGGAAAGAAAGAAAGAAAAGAAAGCAAAGTGAGGGGAGAAGGTGCAGATGATGGTGCAGAATAAAACCACCAAAAAGCAATGACATGAGAATTGTTGCTCCATCCCTGGGTTTGAAATCTTGCCTTGCTGTTTACCATCTGTGAAAACATCAGCAAGTCAAACAACTACCTGAGCTTCGGTTTCCCCATTGGTAAATGGGAGTAATAGGGAGTAATTTTTACTGAACTATAACATTGTGTGAAGGATCAAACCAGATTTCTATGAAAGCTCTTTAGAAGTGGCAAAAATTATGCACATTTCAGGCAAACCTGAGGTCATTTAAATGAAGGGTCTCTGGGTGGAGGAGTGTCGGGTAGAGAATTACATACAGTGTAGAGGCATGGAACCTGACAGCCCAGGATGACTGATTCCAGTTTTCAAGAGCAGTGAGAGCCTTGCTAACACTGGCAAATGATTGCCATTTCCTTTGTCAGGCAGTGACAGGAGTTAGTTGACCTGAAAATTCACTAATAGTTCCATTAGAGAGGCCTTGGAAGTAGCCATCTTTTTACTCATCCTGGTCAATTAACAATGAATTAATGCCAGACATATTTTCAATTGAGCTGAATGGTAATTTCCCCCCCATTTTGCTAAAAATATCCCCTCTGAAGGGAATACTAGCCAGCAAACAATCTGCTTTTCTTCCCAAAATTACTCTGGAGGATTTCTAAACCATTTTCAGCTCTAAGCATCAATAAGGTAGCAGGTCAAACCCTGAATTTGACATAGGAGACTCAAGTTCAAGTACCAGCTATGTGTTCTTAGACAAATAACTGAAACTTTCTGAAGCTCAGTGTTTTCACATGTAAATTGAAAGGAAGAGTAGACACGAAAGCTTAGATCTCTTTCAGTGATAAAATATTATGAGAACATTCTTTTAAGTTTATTCATTTATTTTTAGAGGCTGGGGCGGGGGGGCGGGAGAGGGCAGAGAGAGAGAGGAAGAGAGAAAATCCCAAGCAGTCTCCGCGCTATCAGTGTGGCTCAAACCCACGAACCTTGAGATCCTGACCTGAGCTGAAATCAAGTGGGATCCTCAATTGACTGAGCCACCCAGGCACCCTGTTATGAGAACATTTTTAAGTGGTTTTAGGCATGTTGGTGGAATGGTAGGCTGAACTTGGGAGTAGGGGAAGAGTGCTGAATTTCTTCTATGCACTCTGATCTAGGAGTCAGAATGCTGGATTAAGCCCTTGGTTCTCAACCAGAGAAGGTGGGTGGGGGTGGACATTTGGCAATACCTGGCGATATTTTTGGTTGTCACCACTGGGGATTGCTACTGGCATCTAGTGGGTAGAGGCCAGGGAGACTGGCAAACATCCTACAATGTAGAAGACAGGTCTGTACAACAAAGAATTATCCAGCCCAAAATATCCATAGTGCAGAGGTTGAGTAAATCTCCTATAGATATTGGATAGTTTTGTCCAGATCATAGCGTTTTTGTTGTTGATCTCAGTGTCCTCATTTGCAAAATAGGGATGATAATAAAATCTGCCTCTATCATCTAGAGAAGTTGAAAATCAAATAAGATAATAGATCAAAATGTATCTTGAAATATAACGTGCTTCAAAACAGGGAAATACTATCCTCATTATTTTCGCTGCTCCAAGAGCCACTTCATTGGGGTCTATCCTCTTATTCTTTGCTTGGATACGGGGTTTAAGATGCTTTTCCAGTTTGTGGGAATTGCTTCAACATTTGACCTTGTTAAATTAATTAAACAACAAACCTACATAACCAAAGCAAAATCTAAGGCTGTAAATGCCTCAAGGTTATAAAATTGAAACGTAAGTATAACAACCAATCCCAAACAGCAAAGTAGGCTTTAAGCTGCAGCCAATCAGTAGTTTCCTTAGTTTGCTTCTGCCTTTTCTCTATAAAAATCTCTCTGCTGCTCTCCATGCAGTGCTCCAAAAACCACTTCCAGTTTGGTGCTGTCCGATTCCAATCAGTTATTATTCAGATAAACTCCTAAAATTTTTCACATGCCTCAGTTTTATCTTTTAACAGCTCCTAGGAGTTATGAACCTTGCTCTCAAGCTCAAATGTGCAAGAAATGTTTTTTTACATTTTTATTATCAGAGTGTATTTCTATTATAAGCTCCCATCAGGTGGGGGCCAAACTCTCAAACTTGGACAGTATAGGTTCCCCCCACATTTTCTTGAGGTTGCATTCTTGTTCCAGGGATTTCTGTAGGGCCAGGGCCCTGGGGCTGGGGATAGGGAGGAATTATCATAAATTCAGTAGTAGCATTCCCTGGAATGGGTCATTGCTTATCAGGTGATCTGTCCACCTAGGTCGCTGCACAGCCCTTCTTGCTAGATCCACTGCATCTCAGGAGCACTCAGAGGGGTTTTTGCTGCCTCCTCACCGCTCTGCTATGGGCCATTGTATGTGGTTATCTCCCATCCATCCATAGACTCTCCTCGGGCCATATTTACCTTGCTCTTCTATGCCATCTGAGGCCTTGCCTCTCCAGGTTATCTGGAGAAGTTATCCAGGCTCAGGTTATTTCTGCTCTTGAATCCCCCCAAACCTATCTGTGGTTTCTGTCCTCCCTCCCTCCAGAGTTTCTGCATGGGGGACAAGAGTGGCAGGGCAGGAGCTCCTTCGATAAGGCATGTATCCCTGTTGAGTGCCCTTACTTCTTCCTTGACTCTTACTCCTCCTCTAGTCCATCCAAATCATCTTACTTAGCCGTATTCAAATTATCTTTATCACACACCTTCCCTCCTAAGGATTTTTGCTACTCCAAAACTAAATTTTTGAAATTAAAAAAAACAAACATTTTCCCTCCAAAGAAGATATACAAATGACCAATAAGCACATGAAAGGTTATTCACTAGTCATTAGGGAGAGACAAAACCACAATGAGACATCACTTCACACCCATTAAGATGGCTATTATCAAGACAAAACAAAACAGAACAAAGAGCCAGAAAATAAGTGCTGATGAGGATGTGGAAAAACTGGCATCCTTGGACTTTCCTGGTGGGGATGTAAAATAATGTAGCTGCTGTGGAAAACTGTGGTGCTTTCTTAAAATACTAAACAGAGAATTACCATATGGTCCAGAAATTCCACTTTGGGGTATATACACAAAAGAAGTGAGAGCAGGGACTCAAATAGATATTTGTACAACCATGTACATAGCAGAATTTTTGATAATAACCAAAAGGTAGAAGTAACCCAAATGTCCATTAACTGATGAATGGACAAACACATGTGTATGCACATACAATGAATTTATTCAGTCTTAAAAAGGAAGGATTTTCAGACTCATGCCACAGCATGGATGGACTTTGAAGGCATTTATGCTTAGTGAAGGAAGACATAAAAGGACAAATATTATAAAATTCCAATTATATGAGGTACCTAGAGTAGTCAAATTCATAGAAACAGAAAGTAGAATGGTGGTGTCAGAGGCCGGGGGTGGGGGAAAGAGGGAAAGAGGGAATAATGTGCTAATGTTTAATGAGCACAGAGTTTCAGTTAGGGAAGATAAAAAAAAGTTCTGAAGACTGGGGTGCCTGGGGTGCCTGGGGCTCAGTCTGTTAAGCATCTGACTTCGACTCAGTTCATGATCTCACAGTTTGTGAGTTCAAGCCCTGCGTTGGGCTCTGCACTGACAGTGTGGAGCCTGCTTAGGATTCGTTCTCTCTCTCTCTCTCTCTCTCTCTCTCTCTCTCTCTCTCTCTGTTCCTACCCTATTTGCACTCTCTCTTTCTCTCTCAAAAATAAATAAATAAACTTAAAAAAAAGTTCTGAATATGGACAGTAGTGGTGGTTGCACCAGAATTTGCATGAACTTAATGCCATAGACTATATGCTTAAAGATGATTAAAATGATAAATTTTATGTTATGTATACTTTATCATAATTAAAAAACAAAACATTTTTCTTCTGTAGCCAACGCAATCTACTTGAATGGCGGAAAGGTGCTACAGGAAATAAATTGCTAAAAACAATAAATACAGTTAATATATAAAAAAGGAAAAAAATGTAATTAATATATAAACATATTATGCCACCCAGACCTAGAAAATGTTTTTTTCTTCCTTTTTCTTCTCTTCAGAAAAGCAGAATCATCTCTGGAATATAGATTCTGATTGTCAAAGAAGCACAATTAGGATTCTGAGCACAATTAGGATCAATTCATTGTAAGTTTACTGTATCTTTATTCTAACTCTCCAGTCTAAATTTGGATTCCTGGCCAAACATCCATCCATCTCTCTCTCTCTCTCTCTCTCTTTTTCTTTCTTATTCCCTGCCCCACCTCCCTCTTTCTTTCTTTCAAGATTTATCTAATTAGGAACAACCAATAGTGGTCACCATTTTTCCAGTTTTTGAGTACATCATTAGGAGAGTAATATACATGGGTTCCAGATAATTTAACAAATGGTGTTGGGACAATTGGTTTCAAAAAACGAGTTTGATCCATTGTACATCTTGCACTAAAATAAATTCCAGATGGATCAAAGATTGTTTTTAATGATTCATAAAAGTTGTGGAAGGAACATGAGAGAATTTGTTTTTATATAATCTTGCAGTGGGAAGAACACTATAACTATGACATAAAATTCAGAAGCCATAAATGAAAATTTTAATCAATTTAAACTTGTAAAAACTTAAAAAAATCTTCTTTGTAGAAGAAAATCCCTTAAAGTCAAAAAGCAAATAAACTGGGGAAACATTCTTGCCTTACATATTGCAGTCCAAAGGCTAATTTCCTTAATATATAACATGTTTCAACAATACTATAAGAAAGAGATTCAATACTAAAAATGGGCAAATGATACAGATAGCCTGTTGAAAGAAAGGGGAAAGTGAATGGTTCTTAAATATGTGAAAGGTGTTCAACCACATCATAATAAAAGAAGCAGAAATGAAAACTCATAGGAGACTGATGAAAGAAAAATTTGGATAAAACATTGGCTTGTTGAGAATGTGGGGAAACAATCACTTCCAAGGGTGGTTGGAGGGAATGTGAATTAATACAATATTTTTGTATTGATCAAAAATTTAAATTTATTCTTTGACCCAGCAATCCTGCTTCTGGAAATTTACCCCATAGATACAGTCACAAAAAGAGAAATAACACACATGCAAACTTGTCTTCCACTGATAGGACACTGCTTAAATAAATTTTGATACATCCATAAAATAGAAGATTATATAATCATAAAAGGAATAAGGCAGCTCTATAAGTACTGGTATGAAACAATCTCCAGGATATATTATAGAGTAAAAATAGAAACAGAATAATCTGTATAGTATGCTACCATTTGTGTAAACAACAGAAGAATTTACAAATGCATATAGTTGTATATTGGCATACATTATATCTCAAAGAATATTTAAAATCCTGGTTGCATCTGGGAGTCAAAGGCAGAAGAGAGTTTTAGTATTCCGTGAATACTTTTGTACCTTTTCAATCTTGTATTATCTAGTACTCAGTAACAGCAACACCATTTCTAGCCATGCCCCCATGTGTTCCAAATGGGCTTTGTATCTGTCTATGGACATCTTGGCATCTGCTTAGGACTTGAGTTTCCCATTTGTGTCTGCATCTATGTCTTTGAATCTGGTATCAGGACATTCCTTTCTTTCCTGAAGTCCAGCTTTATATTACATTTTTGCTGTATATAACATCCAGAATATTGTGTGGTGTCAACAGGAGGAGGCCTGCACTAGGCAAGACCAGTCTCCAGCAGAAGATCACACCTGGGAGGGTGAAGTCAGGAATTGGGGAGAGAATCTAGTGGAGTAACTTTCTGTCAGCTACTTGCCCTCTTTGACCTCAGTCTTTTTATTTGTAAAGTTAGTTTAGATTAGATAATGTCTAATAGTGTTGTAATAGTTCTAGATTAACTTCCCCTGTTCCTAGCAAAGTCAGTATAGAAGACACAGACTTTGGAGCCAGATTATATGGGTTCAAATCCTAGCCTTGCTACTTATTAGCTGTGTCCTTAGGCAAGTATTTTTAACTTCTTTGTGCCTGTTTCTTCATCTGTAAAATGAAGATAACAATAATAGAACCTGTCTTATAAGGATATTGGGAGGATTAAATGAGTTACTATGTTTAAAATGCTGAGAAGACTGCCTAGCACATATTAAGCACTACTGGAGTGTGACTACTTCTTCCTCTCTTCCTCCTCCTATTATTATCATTATTGATTTGGGGAAGGCTCAAGGGATCATGCAACATATGGCCTGGGTTAACTAAGCCTGAAGAAAGAATCATTCCTTGCTACCCTCAGAAGTATTAAAGCTCTAGAAAAGTTCTACCTTAAATGAAGCATGAACAGAAAAGGATCTGCAGGTCTCATCCTACCTCTGACAACTTCAATCAATCCATGCATCATTTTTAAATACTTACTGTAATACTTCAGGGCCTGTGGAGGAAATATGCAGTCTGGCCTTCATTCTTGAGTTGTTAACATCAAGGTTGGGGAGGACAAGTTTCTGATAGATGAGGCAACTAAAACAAGGGAAGAAATTTTCATTTATTGAGATGTACTATGGGTTATGTATTAAATCTTTTGGAAAAACATTCTCATTTAACTGGGTCAACATAATCCAGTACCGTATTGATTCTTGAATTGTGTCAAATAGCTTGCAAGTGTAGAGGAAATACTGAGACAAGACACCAAGAGAGACTAATCAACGTGTTTGCAAACTTTCCTAATGAATCAACTTAGATTACATATTAAATATACATATTCTCAGGCTGAACCTTAAATCCACTGAATCTGAATCTCTAGGGATGAGAATCCAGGAAACTATGTGTTTTTTTTTAAGTAGGCTCCACGCCTAACATGGGACTTGAACTCACGACCCGAAGACCAAGAGTCGCACACTCTAAGGACTGAGCCAGCCAGGTGCCCCAGGTAGCCATATATATAATTTTTTTTTTTTTTTAGAGAGCACACACATGTGGAGGAGGGACAGAGGGAGAAAGAGAGAGAATCTTAAGTAGGCTCCACCACCCAGCACAATGCAGGACTCAATCTCACATCTGTGAGATCAGGACCTGAGCCGAAATCAAGAATCAGATGCTTAACCGATTGAGCACCCAGATGCCCCAAGAAAACTATTTTTAAGAGAGCTTCAGGCAATACCTCTCACCAGAGAGATTTTGGTAACCCTGTTAGAGGATATCCTGAAGGGTCAAGAGGAGAGAGTTCTATTCTCCACATCTGAGAGTTTTCATTTGCCTGTCACAAACCAAACAAGGAATGAACTGAGTAGGAGCCAGCAGGAGGCTCTCATTGGCTACCTGGGGGCACAGCTGACCTTAAGCTAGGACATTACACCTCCATGTGCTTTTCTCCTTTGAACATCACTCAAGGAGGCTGTAGTGTGTGTCTTGATCCACTAGTTCTATACTTGAGTACAAGGATTGCCTGGTTTTTTAAAAAACCTCTTTAAGCTGTGTTCTCACGCACTGTGACGTCAGTAGAACCCCAAGACTGAATTATAGCTTTGCATTCAATCAAGAATCATGTATTATTCTCTATGTTATCCATCATTGCTTCCCCACTGCTCCGAAGACAGAGTGACAGCAATACACACAATGGGCAAGCACCTGAGGTGCTTTAAACCTATCAATAATAAGCATTGTTCTCAGAAAGATTTTGCTCTGTGGAAAAAGCAGAATGGAACGGCCTTTCCAATGACTGGCAGAGGCTTTGAAATTGTTGCCTATTAAATGTGCAAATTCAGAAACCACAGAATTCAGCCACTACCTCATTTGTGTCCTAGAGATTTGGTTTGGACTGCATCAAAAAAACATATCTGTTCATATGAAATACAAAATGATTATTGGATGTTTTGCTTCTCACATTTAACTGCATACAAACACTAAAATTCAATCTATGTGAAATTAATGAGTTGATGGTGAGTCTGATGCATGTGTTTAATCAGAAAATTACATTCAGAGTACTTGAAAACATATTAATTGAAGTTTATTAAGAAGGCAGTAGATATTTAGATACAAACACAAATGCAAAATATATCAGTACCGTACCTGTAATTATCTATCACTATTGCCTTGTACATTCTAGTGCTTTTAAATACAAATGAAACATAATGCATGCTTGGGTCATTTTAGACATAAGAAATGTTAAATAAAGATATTTTATTTCAGTTTTCCTTTTCAACTGGATTGAGTTTCACAGTTAAACACAGAATATGCACTTGTGGTTGTATTGATGAATGGAGGCACTAATAATTGGCATATTGTACTTCCTCTGATATTATTAGCCACAAATTTCTCAGGTTAGAATGAATGTAAAACATTCCTTTACCCAGATTGATTCTTTGTGTAAGTAATTAAAGAAAACAGGCTCTTGACACGATGCATCCCATAAATGCTATCATCATAAGACTTATTTACAGACCAAACATAGCAATGACCAACTTGGTGCCTTTAAACTTGTTTTCCCAGATTTAGTCCCAGGGAAATGCAATGGCCTTGGTTGATATTTGTGGTATCTTCTAGTATCACTACATCCAATGGACTTATTAACTCACTGGATGGGCAAATATTGGTCTGGCTTTCTTACATATGTGGATTGAGATTCCTTTTTTTAATATCTTTGGCTGTGTGTCTACCATTTTTTTTCTAGTGATCTAGATATCTTTCCTTCTTTCATATTTGAGAATCCCTGCTCACATCCACCTGACATAAGGCCTAAAACAAGCCAATGAAAACGTTGGCAATTTCCAAATATCTTTGTGGATATTTCCAAATATCCAAATATTTTAAACTTCATATCTGGAAGTTTAACTACATTTTTATGCATTCAGTGGATGTTGGGCAGTGTGGACAAAGGCACAGTCCATTCAGCATCTCTGAGGTCAGCGCCTTCCTATGATGCTGCACAGGGAACAAATGGGGGTGACTCTCAGCTCTCTGACAGACTGGGGGTACAACCAACTACCAAGTGTTTATCCTTATTCAGGAACTCTGCTGAGCTCCTGACATCCATCATCTCATTTAATCCTTGCAACTACCCTGGACATTAAGTGGACATTATTTCCTTGTTTAACAAATGAGGAAATTGAGGCACAACACAATGATGTAAAATGCTTAAGATTCAGATATAGGAAAAAACTAAGATGAGAAAGAGCAGAAATTTTTTGGGTTAGAAATTACAGAGTTGGGATTTGAATTAATGATGGACCATCAGCTTTAAAACACACTCTGTACTCAGCTGGACTACCTTATTTTTCCATAATTATGCTATGTATCTTCCTATAGCCTATACATTTATTTTAAATTATGGAATTGGCTATCATGCCCTTGGTAGCATGATTTTTAAAATCCTTTCCTCAGAAAAGAATCAAAAGGCTTGGGGGAAATCAGAAAGTATGTTATTGGGGGGTCTGGGGGGCTTAGTCAGTTAAGCATCCAACTCTTGATTTCAGCTAAGGTCATGATTACATGGTCATGAGATCGAGCCCTGTATCTGGCAGCTCTGAGCATGGAGCTACTTGGGATTCTCTCTCTCCCTTTCTCTGCCCCTCCCCTGCTCATGCTCTTCTCTCTCAAAATAAATAAGTATACATTAAAAATAAGATATTTTATTTATTTGTATCAAGGACCTAGGCAGTGGAATCTCTTGCTTTTTCCTCAGCATCCAAGTTTTCGTCCCTTTTGTGTGTATGTTATCACCTATACTTTGTTTATTAACTTTTATTTGTTAGCACAAACTTTCCTGTAAAAAAATGTGTTTGCCTAGCAGTGTTGAGTAGGCTGCTTAGTTAAAAAAACAAACTCCTTCATTTATTATTCAACCTTGGGCAAGCTGCTTAAGTTAAGTCTCAATGTCTTCCTCGGTAGCTTCCTCTGTTAAAAAAAAAAAAAAACATACTGAAGTCTCAGTATCTTCCTCTGATGGTAGCTATCTATGGATTAAATGAGATAATGCAAAGACAGTGACTGGCACCTAGTAAGAACCTGAAAGCATTGGCTACTATTATTTGTACAAGCATTAAGCTTTAACTCAAGACTACCCTAAGAAGTCTCACTAACTATTCTCTATTCCCTTTGCAGTTAACTGGAAAGATAAAATCCTTAAATCCAGAGGCAGAACAGGGTCATCTCCCAGGAGATTAGGCCAAATACTATAGTCCCCATAAATTGGAAGCAGACAGATCATCTCAGCCCTACTACTAGCTGTATGACTTTGGGCAAGTCATATTTGGCCTTCACTTTCCCCTTGTCTCAGACATGTAGAAATCAATTTGCCCCCTGAGATTCCTACCGGTGTTATTCTTTGAAGTACCCATGCAATCATGAGTGAGTACTCATTTCCAAGAGCTTGTAATTTCCATGCCCCACCTGAACACCACCTTTCAGCCCAGGAAGCCAGGAGCCCAAGCCTCTCCTGAACTTAGCACTTGGACACCCAGAGCAGCTGCTAATACCCCCAGCCAAGCCCCACACCTCTTTAATCTGAAATCCTCATTAGCTCCAACTGCAGGCCATCTATTACCTCCCACCCATAATGGGAGTTAATTTCTGTTGGGATCAGATGGTCTTCCCCCTGGAAATTTTTATTCATATTTCTTTCCTGTTTTGTGATTCTCAATCGGAGTTTTCTAATAACAGATCATTTCTTTTTGTCTAACTTTAATCTGGTCCTGCTTGACAAGCCCCATCCTTTTCATTGAAGGGTAAGACCACTTAAAGGAAGGCCAATAAGCCCTTGCGCTGCTCGGCCGGCTGGGGTGATTTGTCACCCGGTGCAGTGGTGGTCACACCAATGGATTTATCTCAAGGTAAATGGAGATGCTGAGACCCGGGACCTGGAGCTTTGATTAAGGCGCCCTTTTTGTAGTGTTGATAGATGTTGCTTGTGTTTATCTATTTGAAATGCCACTAAATCTGTGAATACAATGGAAAAAGAGAGTACTTTGCTGCTGAAAACATATTAGTGATTTATGTTTCAGTAAGAAGCACAATAAAGAGACAGAGGCTATTAAGAGCAGCTATTTTCATGAGAAATAGTTCTGCTTTAAAACATTATTAACCCCACCTTGATAAAGACTTACATGCATGCATAATCATGTTTACTTACCCCTTTAGTTTGGTGCGATATGCATTTGAAGCACACATTCTCCAAATATTAAGAAGTTAGCAGAATATTTACAGCAAAAGACACCTCACCTAGGACTGTTCTGCATGTAAATTTTCTTCTCTCAAGATAGGGACACATAATAAACTTATCTAGGAAGCTTTGGAGTTTATATGGACTTCATATTGTTCAAAGTACTCTCAAATCCTGCTCACCATCATTTTCTGTGTCTGCGCGCGCGCACGCACACACACACACACACACACACACACACACACACCGCCCCCACCGCCCTGCATTGTAGTAGATATAACCAGTACGGTGACACATAAAGATTATAATGCATGGATATAACTTATAACATGAATCAATGTCATCAAGACGCACCCATTTAAATGAATAGGGTCAGATGAGAGTGCTGTATCACCCTGACTTGTGTGACAGTTACAAATGCATCACCTCGTATGCATAATAGGAGTGTACAAACCAGAAGAGATTTGTAAACTTGGTTCATTTCAAGCAGAACTGACCCACAGGAATGGAAACAAGAGAAAAGGCAACTGGGCTGGAGCTGTCGGGAAATAAGTGATTCTGTGTTTTGCGGTTTCTTAAAACCCTAAAGAGGATTTCGTGTCCTCCAGCTCCACTGTGAACCTGAAAGCAGATCAGATCAAGCTCAGGACGCTGCCTGTTTATTTACCACGTTCACTTTTAAAGGTTGCAGTGCTTGCACGGAGTAGAGGTGGGGATAACAAATGGGGTTGGGGGTGGGGTACATAAGGTGCGTGGAGGAGGGAGTTTAAGGTGTGCGATTCTTACCAAGTCTGGGGGGTTGGGGGAAAACACAGGCGAGTCGGGCCTGGCAGAGTTAACAGCGTTCAGAGTGCAATTAAGTGTTTGGAAGGTTCTATGCCGTGTACTCTGATTTATTGATACGTTCCGGGGATTTCTCTGCAGCGGGGTGAGCAAGCGTGGGGGGCGGGGGAGGGCCTGGGGCGGCGCGCGCCTGGGAGCCAGGCAGCGGACAGCGGGGTCTGGGGCTTGGCACCACCACGCGCCGGGTGTTGAGCGCAGCGCTTAGCGGAGGCCACACCTGCACCTCATTTGCTTCCGAGCAGCGCCATGACCCGCCTGCTGATGGGGCGCCTTCCCTTTCATCCTCGGGATTATGACAAGTTATTAATTGCCACCATTAGCCGCAGCAGCCTGCCCGAGATCTCTGCTGCTCTCTGGAGGTGAGAAACTGCGTGTCTGAATGCAGAGGGAAGAGGCATCGAGCTGCGCGGGGCAAACGGAGCAACAATCTGCCCAAAAGGGATTGTGAGATGGTGAATAATTTATTAGAAAACATTTTTCTTTGTCCTTCCCACAGACCCACAAATCCTCCCCAAGCGCTCTTTACCAGCCTTGCAGATAATGTACTTACACATCTCAGAGCCTGCTAAATAGACTGAAGAGGCCATCAGGTTCACCCTCCACACTGCGGCTGCCAGGACCGCGCAGACCCAACGCGTGGCCTCTGCCAAGGGCCTGCTGATGGAGGTGAGGTAATTAGATGCGTTTGCAGAGGCAGATACGAAAAGACGGTAGATGGTCCCCCCCCCCCCCCACCTCCTTCCGGCTCCTGCTTCCCATGTAGAACAGGTATACTCGCACACACATAACCCCATAATTTCGTTCCTTACTACAAGCATTTACTGAGTTTCTACTATAATAGGGAGTTGCTCTGTCCCTTGCACCTTCTTGACAAAAGGCCACACCATCTTCACAGGCATACATGCGTTCCTTTGAAAGAATCGGGAGCCTACTCCACTGGAGATGCAAAGAGGGAAGACTCAGGCCCTGTGCTCAAAGAGCTGGGAGCCTGTGTTCACATCAGTGATGCTACTGCAGGCTGAGATATTGTAGGCTCTCCATTCCCAGAGATTTTCATGAGGAGGAGAAACAGTCATATCTCCTCATAGGGTTTTGGAATAACAGAGTTTGAAATCAGGCCAAGCATATATGACATGAGTATCTTCTAAGTCACAGCTTCTATGATACCATGGTCTCTTCCTGTTTGAAGTCATGGAATCTCTTAAAATGATGCTCTGAGATCTGTCTTTCTAGGGACATTCAAAAACTTTTAGTACGCACTTACTATGTGCCATGCCATATCCTGGGTTCTGGAGATACTGTGGTAAACAGGTGTATTCCCTGATATCCTGGAGGACTACTCAGATTCTAAAGAGACAACATCAAGCCTGCAGGTGTCAGATGAGCATCTTAGCTGAGAATGAATCAGACAAAAATGAGACAAGACTGGCTGCCTCCATTGTGTGAATTTGAATGTGCTTTAATGACAAGCATGATAAGTGTTCTAATCCTCCTGCAATTACTGACAGTCCCAGTCTAACAGGTAAATTCATATCAAATATAGGCCTACACACATACACACACACACAGTAGAAGACTAAAAGGGATGTCAAAAAGGGATACAATCCAAAAGACCTATTAATCCATTTATTTATTTGACCAACACATTTTGAGTACCAACATGAGTCAGGCCCCATGGCTGGTGCCAAGCATCTCACACCTACCAGTCCCTGCTCTGTAGGGGCTCATAGACCAGTGTGGGAGATGGTCTGATGTGTAAAAAGTTATACTTATATGTGATTAGTACACTAACCAAGAAAGGCATCAGGCATTCCAGAAGAAGAGAAGAGCAAAGAACTAGTTCAGGCTTGGGAAGGTGCATGAGGGTGTGTAGGTCAGAGAAATTTCCTCAGGCAGCAATATGCTAGCTGGGTCTTAAAGAATGAGTGGGCTTCACAACTGAAGAAAGAATGAGGGAGAGAAGAAGAGGGGGAAGGGAAGATGAAAAAAAAGTGGCACATGCTCACTAAACAAAGGCTATTGGTTAATTGGAATCATTCATTCATGCACTCATTCATTCAAAAAATATTGAAGCCTGCCATGCTGTTATGGACTGAATTTTTCTATTCCCCTAAAATTCATATGTTGAAGCCTTAACCACTGTGTGACTGTATTTACAGGGAAATAATTAAAGTTAAATGAGATCATAAAGGCTGGCGCTTGATCTGATAGGATTAATATCCTTTTAAGAAGAAGCACCAGAGAGCACTCTCTCTCTCTCTCCCCATGCATAGGCATAAGGAAAGGCCATGTGAAAATATGACTGCAAACTGGGAAGAGAGTTCTCACCAGAAACTGACCATGTTAGCACTTTGATCTTGGACTTCTAGCTTCCAAACTGTGAGAAAATTAATTTCTGTCACTTAAGTTATCCAGTCTCTGATATTTTGTTATTGCAGCCCAAGTAAACATGCTCCTAGCACTGTACCAATAGTTAATTGGTTTTGCATGAAATAAGCAAAGATAAATAAGACTACTCACTGACCTCAAAAGCTCAGGGCTATGTAGGAGTGACTGACCAATAGGCAAACAATGGCCAAAGTAACTATTCTAGTGGATACATGATCACCTGCTTGAAATAATCATGATTTATTTTCTTAAGTGAACCATTTTATCTGTTCCCTTGAACACATTTGAGTATGATTGAAGGATTTGATGTTGGAGCCATTAATGCTATTTACCAATATTTCTTCTCATTCTAGGCAAATTCACCATCACATGAAGTTAGCTAGGTCTATGTGATTTGCTTTAAAAATGAATTGTGAGCAAAAGTGAGAGGTATCTGGGGTGTCTGGGTGGCTCAGTTGGTTAAGTGTCTGACTCTTGGTTTCGGCTCAGGTCATGATCTTATGGTTTGTGAATTTGAGCTCCGTGCCAGGCTCTGTGCTGACAGCAAGGAGCCTGCTTGGGGTTCTCTCTCTCCCTCTCTCTGCCTCTCCCCAACTTTCTCTGTCTCTTTCTCTAAATAAATAATAAATAAACAAACAAACTTTTTATAAGTAACAGGTATCACTTGCAGGCAGAAACCTTTAAGAACCAGTGAGTGATGTGCCAAGTTTCCCCCTCTTGCATAAATAGCAACCAGCAAATCCTAGGTGTGGGAAGCTCCATCAGCCCACATCTCTATGTGAGACTTTCAGAAGTGGAAGACCTATGAAGAACAGGCAGTGTGAGTAAGAAATAAACTTTTATTGTTTTAAGCCACTGACATCTGGGGTATATTTGTTACTGGAGTGCGATCTAGCCTAGTATGACTAATATAAGAAAGAGGCTACTCACATTCTGACCCTGGTAGACATTTTGGAATATTGGTTTTGCCACTTGTAGCCCTAAGAGTGACCTACTGTACAGAGGTTAGAGACTGGACTTCCAGTTTCTGCTTGGCCTGGGAGTCCCATTTATCCACCATCAGGTTATAAAATACATTAGTAGATTTCCTCACAAGCAATAATAAGTTAGGATTTTACTTGTTCATGTACCATTTCAGTGTTACATGCTTCATGTCCCATATAAGATCTGTTATCAAAGAGGCCCATGTGTGAAGCTATGTACTTCAGAGATGCAAACTGCAAATGGATATGGCTTTCTAGTCTTTCAGAGGATTTTGCCCTTTCATGTCCTGTTCATGGGCCCAAGAGCAGAGGGCTCTGGAATTAAGTGTCTGTTTTTGTTTGTTTGTTTGTTTGTTTGTTTTTCCTTTGAGAGAGAGCATGGGTACTTGCCCAGTGAGTTGGGGGAGGGGCAGAGAGAGAATCTTAAGCAGGTTCCATGCCCAACCCCATGTGGAGCTTTATCTCACCACTGAAATAACCTGAACTGAAATCAAGAGTTGGATGCTTAACCAAATGAGCCACCCTGAGGTGTCTGGTTTTAAATCCTAGCTCCATCACTTACTAGCTATGCTGTTTGTACATGTTACTTAATCTCTTTAAGCCTTAGCTTCCTCACCTGTAAAAATTGAATACTAATAGTGCTACTTTATGGGGATGTTTTGTGCATTAAATGAGATAATGCACATAAAGCTCAAAAAATAGTAATCATTATTGTTGGTGTTATCATTACTTTTCACCATGAGGATAGTCTTAAAACCAAATGTCAAAAGTCATTATCACAAAGCCATGACTATTCTTAGAGAGTTTACTTAAGCATCAGCTGGGAGGCAAGGATCTGGAGTAAACGATTTTCCAGCTTGTGCTCAAGGTCTGTGATCCTCCAGCAACACAGAGTATCTTAATGGAAATTAAAGCATCTCCTGAGAAAGGTTCTACCCTAATGGAAATCCTGCCAAGAAGGGACCCAAGTTAAAGCTGGTGTGGATGCTGGCATGCTGCTTTCATGAGCTCTGGAAACTAGCTTTCTTGTAAGGCTTCTCTTTTGGATATTTAGCAACTCACTTTGGAGAAAGATTATCTCCTTTTTGAAAGTAACCTGACCACCTGTCAAAACTGGACTTGTGTGAGGAATCGAGAGGCTAACCCTTGGCAGTCTGGCCAGGCTCTCGTTTGGGTAATTACACTGGCAGTGCCTGCTTTACTCAGCATGAACTTGGCTTCCAGTCCCAACCATCTTCTGAGTCTCTGATGATGTGACTGAAAGAATGTCTGGGATCTGCCCCAGACTGCCAAAGAAGTAGGAAGGGCAACTGACGGACATAGATGCTCTATGACGACCCCTTGTAATTATGGAAATGAGTTTCTATTTGAGGAAAAGTGGCAACCAAGAAAAAAAAATAAAGGGTACTAAACATTCTGCTCTACTCCCTTCTGTCATCTATGTGGAGTATTCTTTAATTCTGGGATTTTTTGTTTACCAAGTGCTGGCCCCATGCAGTGGACGAGTGATACAATGATTCCTAATGCCTTGCTTTTCTCAACAAGGAGCTCTTAGTCATCTAATCATTCAACAATCCATTCATTCAACACGTTCACTGACATCCACTGTATGCCAGGCACTGCATTGTACTGGGTAGGCAGAGGTGAACAAAACAGAAAGCTCCCTGCTCTCATGGAGCTTAGAGTTTAGTGGCATAACTTGAAAAGGCAAGCACAAAAAAGTATACAGTAATGAACTGTTTTTATGTCAGCAAAGGAAGACAATGGGGAGCACCACCAAGGCCATGTGGTGGGTGTCAGGGAGCAACATAGAAACAAATACTGACAATGCACTAGGAAAGGTACACATTCAAAGCGCTTTCAGAGGACCATAGTCAGTGTGCTTGTCCATTTTGACTGCAGGCCAGACTAAGCATGGGGAGATGTGCATACAGGAACCCAGGTGCACAGGAATGATAGAAACCAATACACATACATCTTGGAAGTGTTTTCTCAGAATCCAAACCATTAGGGATCTAAAAGCCTGACTTAGAGAAAATTTCATTTTATAGTGTTTCTGTAACTGTATAGATACACAAGAGTCGTTTTACAGATCATTTAGTCTACAAATACTAAACTATTTTATAGCATGATACTTATCATTGAAGCAAGCAATTAACACATCTTGCCTCCTCCTGCAAGCTCTCTCTGACTGCTCTACACCAACCACCTGCACACTCCAGTGAGTCTTCTGTATACTCCATAACCCCCTCTGTATGCCTTTACTATAGCATTTTTCATACTTTCATAATCACTGATTTGTTTTGTCTTTATTGTCTTTTAGAGTATGAACATCTTGAAGGCAGAAATGGTCTTGATTGTTTCTATATGCCCAAAGCCTGGCTGTCTTAATTTGGGTTTCCTCAGAAGCAGAATCTAATGCAAGTGTTCAAGTGCAAGTAATTTATTTGGGAAGAAGTTCCCAGAGAATAATAGGAGGGAAGTGGGGAGGGGAAACAGCAGAGGGAGAGAAGCTAATAAGAAGTGTGTTATCAAGTAAGTTACCAACCCCTCTGGAGAACTTGAGAGACAGTGTAGAACACATCCCAGTGTTGTCCCACTAAGGAGTGGGGGAATGGGGCATTTATCCACCACCTCCCCATCTGTTGTTGGTTAAGGGCTGCTCCCAGGGGCATGAGCTTTCCAGCATTTCTGACTTGCTCTCCTTACAGGTCAAGTGTGCTCCTATGACCCGAAAAAGACCTCAGGCAGAGTCATGTGTGTTTGCTGTAACCCCCGTCAGAACATGGAGGTGAGTGCCTAGGGATATGGGTGGGGCACAACATCTGCTGGACCAGCTCAGAGCCTGGCACCCACTTGCTGCTTGGTAGGATTTTATGACTCAGTATAACAGCTGAGCAGCACACATTGTTAAAGGATCAAATTTAGTATGAGCTCCATGGGCAAACCTCATGTTATTGACATGGCCGTCAAGCAAGCAGTGAAGTTACTAAGTCTGGAGGCAGCTTGAGTACATTTACAGAGGCTGCTCGTTTCTGCAGCAGTCAAGCAGAATTGTTGGGGAGAGTAGTGTTATTTTAATCCCTCCTTTCTCCTTTGCCCAGTTCACATGTAACCAAATCTCCTATTATTGGAGTGATTCTATCTGTGTTTTCTCACTTGCAGGTGTTGGGGGCGCAATTAACAGTGCTTGCTAATACGTTGCTACTTTCTGAAAGGATGTGAATTATAGCAGATGCTATTTATGAATGGCATTTAGTAGTAATGCAACCAACTAGTTTGTTAACCTACACATTCACAGTCAGATGAGGCCTCTTCATATGATCTTCCAGAGCATAAAAACCAGCCTCCGTGGCCCTCCCTCACATTTCTGCATCTATTTAAAAGTAACAGTGATAATACTAGTCCAGGATTTCACCTGAACTGGAGTTTCTTGTGGCACAGTTTACATGAACAGACCCACCCACAGCCTAAACCAATAAAAAAAACTACTCAATATACCCTATAACTTCAAGAAATATGACTCCGGGAAAATAACACAGTAAATTCCCACATGTGTATTCTTTCCTGCCTATTCATTCATTCCTGAGACTCACTTTGAGGCAGCAGAATGTAGGGAGTAAGAGAACAGTTTCTGGCACCAGACTGCCTAGGTTCCGTGCTTCCAATTCCTCATCTGTAAAATTTAGTTGATAATAGTTCCCATCTTATAGTGTGGTAATGATAATTAAAGGAATTAATATATGTAAAGCTCATAAAACAATTCCTAACTCTTTGAAGAGTTCCCAGGACTATGCTAGACTCTGATAACCAAAGAATGATTGATTGATTCATTCATTCATTCAACAAATATTTATTGAGCACCAACTCTGTTCTAGACACTGTGCCAGGTGTGGGTTCACCACAGTGAACAAAATAAACCTGATCCCAGCCCTTACAGAATTTACATCATACCTGGGAGCACAGATGGTGATGATGGGAAAAGACCCCCACTGACAAGGTAAGGGTCAGGGGAGACTTCCTGGAAGTGACTTTGCTAAGACCTGGGGTCTGGGTGGGGATTGTGGGTGCCACATTCTGGAAGTGAGAGATGGCATACCAGAGACAGAGTGGTTCACTGTGGCTGTGATATGCAGGGGAGGGATGGTGAGTGGGAATCTGGAGAGGGAGGCAAGGAGGTAGGTCATGAAGGGCCCACTGGCACTGTTAAAGTGCTGCTCTCTCTCCTTGGAATAAATAGGTGGCAGAGGGAGGGAGTAAACCCTGTGTTTCTTGTTTACCACTCTTTTGACATCCCTCCTACATGGCCTTACATTATGATTTTTTACAGTGTAAAGTGCACACATACTTTCACTTAATCACATTATGAAATCCTTCAGGGCAAGAACCATAGGCCTTCTATTTCCTTGAGTCCTCCCTAGCTGTGGCCAACTTTGTTAAGAATTCAGCCCACAACTAGCCATCTCTTAGCACATCTTACATAATTTCAGTTCTAGTGTTATTCTCTTTAGTCTAAGGAACAGCTCTCCATCACCGTGGAGGACCCCAACACTGTGCCTTGCTCTCATCAGACATTCTCTCCACCTTTGACTGACCTCCTCCCTTCACCCACTGCCCTGAGGTTTCAGCCAAAGCTTCCCTTTGGCTCTTTCCCTGGGATACCTGATCCCAACATCCTGTCATTCATTCCCTGCAGTAATTTTGTTATCACTCATCAGGCCCTCCCTCCTACTCCAATGCAAATGGATTGTCTAGACCAACTGTTGTAATTTTTTACCCTCTAGATATAGTGTAGTAGAATAGCAATAGCTTTGGAGTCACACAATCTGAGCCTGAATCCTACCTCCTACCTGTGAGGTCTTAAACAAGTTACTTAATCTTTCTGAGCTTTATTTCCCACATCTGTAAAATGGGCCTAATACCTACCTGTAGGGTTGTTGTTGTGAGGTTGAAATAGCGGCTACGTAACTGAGATGCTCACTAAGTGTTGTGCCTGTGTCCCTGACAATAGATACTGCACATCTAGTTCACAAGTCATAAGCTCTCCATGTCTGTACTTTATTTTTGTGGCAACTGATTCTGTTCCCAGAAATCTTGTGAGACAGTCAGTTAGGGTCAACGAAAGATAATTTCTTGGCACAAAGAGCTCCCTTTTTGAGATCTACCTACATGCAAGTCATTCTCATTCTAAACTGCTAAGACAATTTTCAAACTTACCTATAAATGGTAATTCCAGATTTAAAAGACATATCAGAAATGGTCACTAAAAGAGAACAAGTGATGCTGAAGTTGTTTTTCTCCAGAGCAACATGTACACAGCATCCAGAACAATTATATTCTGATTGCCAGACCAAATTTCCATCAAGACACTGATGAGTTATAAACCCCTGGAGCTTTACTCAAGTCACTGATGGAACCAGTAGTAGTATCCAAGCCCTTGGATAGAATCACAGCCTTATAATTAGTATGAGTCCATTCATTATCATGGGCCTGGGTGTGTGCATATGAGAAGGAAAAAAAATGAGGGATGAGGAAACAAATTAAACCATGTAAACTGAGAAAGGAAGAGAGATTAAAACCACTTAAAACTCATGAATGTAATTACAGGATCTTAACTACTCAAGTTTGGGAAACAAACTGATAGCAGGAAGGCTTGACGAATAGAGTACTAGCTACAGGGCCAGCTTAGGGAGAACTGTGAAATGCTCTGTGTCTCTTTCTGCCCCTTTTTTATGTGTCTCTCTTTCTCTCTCCTGTTTCTGTGTTCTCACAACCTGGGCACTTAAGAGTGAGGATGAGAGGAAGCATGAATGAAGGGAAGGAAGAACGGGAGGAGAATAGGAGGAGAGGATGTTAACTCATGGAGCACGGACTCCAATATGTGCTCAATGCTCTGCCAGCTGCTTCCCACTCGGTAGTAGTGTCAGGAACACATGCATTGGTAGCAGACAACCTGCTTCAGGGTCCACCCAGGGCTGGCTTGACAGTGGCCTGTCTCTCTTTCTCTCTTTTTTTTAATGTTTATTCATTTTTGAGAGAGGGAGAGAAAGAGACAGAAGCGTCAGAAGGGGAGAGCAGACAGAGAGTGAGACACAGAATCTGAAACAGGCTCCAGGCTCCAAGCTGTCTGCACAGAGGCTGATGTGGGGCTCGAACCCACGAACCGTGAGATCATGACCTGATCTGAAGCTGGATGCTCAACTGACTGAGCCACCCACGTGCCCTGCCTGTCTCTTTATATAACATCGAGGTGACTGGGAGCATGAAATAAGATAAAATGTATGAAGCCTTTAGCATACAAACTGGGGCTCTTATCCCCATTTTGTGGAAGAAAACACTGGCAGTCGGTGGACAGTGGTGGACAGTGGGCTCCACCTAGGTGAGGGCTGCACCAAGCACAGACATGGGCCGATGTAAGCCTTCACCAAATATCTGTGGTTGAGGGGGAATTCAAATTCAACCTGACCAACCCAAGGCCAGTGTCCTCTCCAGTGCCATGTACTATCCCTAAACAATCCTTTGTCTTTGTGGGTAGACTTACAACAGTAGTTAAAACCATAGGCTTGAGAGCCAAACGGACAGGGTTCAAGTCCTCTGTGAACCAAATATTGATGTATTTCTTGAACTCTTCATGTTCTTCAAACCCCCAACCCCTTCATAGAGTCTCTTAGTCTTTTTTAATATTTCAAAGCACTTCAAAGGGAACCAATCAAAAAGGATCATTTGGGGACCAGAGCCTTAAAGAAGAGTCCCATCCCTGGAGGCCAGAATACTGGCAATAGAAAAGAAAAACCTCAGGGACACAGTTAGGATGATGCGTCTGGGGTTTGTTTTATTAGATGGAAACACAAATAACAAAAGAAAAAAAGATTTCAGAGCTAAAAATTACTGAGCAGCTATTGTATACTCACTGTGCTTGGTGTTTATATGTGGTGTCTCATTTAATCCTTATAAAAATTCTGGAAGGAAGATTCCCATTTTACAGATAAGGAAACAGAAGGTCAGAAAAGTTAACCCGTTTTGGTAAGTCACAAAACAAGGCTCATTTCCAGGTCATTTTGGCTCCTAAGCCCATGTTCTTTCCACAAGTACAGTCTGCCTCTCTTTAAGTAAAAGAAATAAAAACAGATTTGTCAGGCTTTTAAGTTGACCAAAAAGTATCATCTTCTAATGTGTGTCCACTGGAAATTGATTTCTCTGGAAAGAACACTTAATGTTCATGTTCTGCTCTCTCTTCACCTAACCTCTTTTCAACACTATATACCAATCAATGTAATGTGGAGTCTATAGGTCTCTGGGGTTTTAGTTTATGGTCAGGCCACAAATTTGTGACTACCTCTAAAAATAATGATTTGTACTCAACATGAGTTTTTGTAGCAGAGAGAGCAATAAGTATTTAAAAAATTTTAAATATAATATTGATTCTGTTTCTTATAACACAAGAGAGAAGTAGGTGAGAAATCAGAATTCTGGCTTAAAGATTGAACCCTGTAAAGTTTACAGGCAATCTACAGTGAAGCTAAATCTAACAGCCATGAAACAAAAAATAGCACAATCACTTTACAGGGGTTTTCCAGGCAACTCCGGAATTCAAGTGTCCAAGTTCAGACCATGTAATAAAAGAGAGTTTATGATGGTTTTCCAATAGAGGTAGAAGATGGAGAAAAGAACACTTGTATTACTGAGCATCCTAAAGCCAAAAGCCTCATGAGGAAAGTTTACTAGGTGTGAAAAGTTTGCTTTAAAGGGAAAGTGACTAAACCACAAAGGGAACAAAATCCCTCATTAATCCAGGCAGCCCAAGAAATACTATATACATTGATTGATTGACTGATTAATTCATTCATTCATTATTGCAACAAACCTTTATTAAACACCTACTATAATGGCAAACAAATGCCCAGTACAGGGGATACAAAGCTAACTAAGGCATGCTTCCTGCCCTTAAGAAAGTCTTGTCATCTAAAGGGTGAGACAAATATTTCAACAGTGATTAGCCCACAAATGTTGTATTTGAGATTTTACAATAAGAGCAATAATAGCTAATGTTCATTGGGTGCTTACAAAATGCCATATTTGGTTTTAAACACTTTCTGTGTTAACTCATTCACTGCTCACAACAGCCCTATGAAGTAAGCCCTATTATTAACGCCATTCTACAGATAAGAATAGACAAGGTAAGGGACTTGCTTAAGGTGAGACCTATGTAGGAAGGACCATGAAAACATACTGGAAGGATCTGCCTGAGGGTAAAGATGCGTGCGACCTGAATCTTAAGGAAGGACCAGGAGTCTTCTGGATGGAGAAGTGGAACATGGAAGCACATTCTTAACATGGGGAACAGTACATGCCAAGGCAGGGAGAAGCTCATGAGCCTGATGTACGTGCGGAACTGAGAGTAGTTCTGTGGGTGAGCATAGGACTCACGGTGAATGGTAGTCAGAGGTGAGGCAGATTGTGAGGGATTTTATGAGTCATGATAAGGAGTTTGGGCAATATGGAACCAAATGACGATTTTAAGCAAAGGATTCGAGATAACTTTGCAGCTAACTTTGTCAGAGAGTATACTACAAGGGAGAAGATTTGAAGTAGGGTAATTAGTTAGGATGTTAAACTAGTAATCCAGATGAGAGCTGGTGACCTCAACTAAGCCAGTAATTGGGAGGATGAAAATGGGAAGATTTGAAAGATTTACGAATAATGCATTCATATTTCTGCAATTATATTTCTGTTTATGGCACTAGGTAGGAATTATCAAGATACCAATCCTTGGATTGGTAAACCCTAAAAAAAATTGTGAAAGAACTTTTTTTGAATGAGTCTGGACTCACCCATTCATGTTTACCTAATAAACACTAGTACATATTTTAAAAGGGCCTTGTATAGTACATGGTACATAATAGATACTCAAAACTACACATGCACATACACAGTATCAAAGTGGCCTAATAATATGGGGGCAACCCTGAACCTCAAAGCCAACAGCCATTAATTTAACAGTTTTCACTAATCTGTAAGGTAACATCTTAAACTATAGAGTAAAAGTTGTGTTTAGATTTAAGGAAAATGAGAGTCTTTCCTTGGCATAAAACATTATACCTCACCCTTTCATTGTGTTTAGTAAATTACCTCTGCCATCCTTTTTTATTGAGATGGAAATTGGACAACAGAGAACCCAAGCTACCTGCCCAAAGCCACACAGCTAGATGATGTAGGAAAAATAAATATTTATATAGCTATCATCTGTTCCCCTCTAATGTTACTTCTCTTTACACTTTAAGAGAAAGTTAGAAAATTATGGAGAGAGAGAGAGACAGAAAGAGAGGGAGAAAGAAAGCAAATTCTGCATAAAAGAAAACATTTTTTAAAAAATACAAATGTGGCCTAATTTAATTTCCAATACATGTCTCCACCTTCGTCTTTGAAAAAAAGGTTAAAATGCAATTCTCTGAAACGAAGTTATTCGATAGAGGAATATTAACCTCCTCGCCCCTTGTACTTTGACTCGTTTTATCTCCTTTTCATTTTTGTTTGTGGGTCTATTCATTTTGGTGAGGCCAGGCACGTTGCTAGGTAACGGGCCCGTCGTGGGCCAGCATGTTAGTTTGTCTGCCTGGCCTGGGTGGCAGACTTCCCTAGCGCTAGCTGCCGGCAATGCAGTCTCTTACAAAAAGCATTTATCACGGAGCAGGCACTGTAATGGCCACTCAGTGGAGGGGAAATTGAGCTGACCTGAAGGCCAAAGCTGTTAGGGAGACTGGTGGGAAGGGTAAGAGGGTCACAACACCCTTTTCCCACCCACTTAGTGGGCAGTAAGCACTAGCACAGCCCAGCCACTGTTTTCACTAACATATCCTGAGGCTTTGCACCTGAAATAAATGTTTGCTTGACATTAACGATAAAAAAAAGAGGCAAAAAAATAAAATCGGTTTGCTCCAAGAACAATGACCTATGTGATTTAAAGTTAGCCAAAGTTTCCACAAGATTTGATTTTTGGTAGTTATGCTGGAGGGGAGATTTGAAGAGGATATGGGGTGGTTCCAAATAATTAGTATATTCTGATAGTGGTCATGCAAACACTTATTTACTTAGCTCCTTGAATTTGAAAGTAGAGAAATCTAAGTATCTGTGCTTTCTAGTCCCCCATCCCTATAAATGGCACCAGTTTTGCAAGTATCAAATGCTGGTCATCACCAAATTGATATGATTTTCAAATTTCTATTTCCTTCAATATTTATTTATGCTTAGCATGAGATAAAGTTTAAAATGCAAACCAGGAATTTTTTAAAGTGTATGTTAGGGCACTTTTGCAATGGTGCATGACAACACGCTTGGATGTGATTGTGTCCTATACAATGTTATAGATTCTTCTGGAAACATTTAGATTTCTTTGACTTTTTTTTCAAAATTATTGTATGTGTATAGACACAGAACAAAGAAAAATGGCATTACAAAAATAAATACATGAGTAATACATGGGATGAAATACCATTATAAACAGTATAAAGGTTATAAACAAATATACTAGCAGTGTAGAAATCTTGGTTCCATTGTGGAAGAAAACAGAAAACAGAAATGCCTTCTCTAGACCGTTTGTTTTTCTCAGTCAACCACAGGCCATGTCATTAGTGTTAGAACTTGAAAATTATATGTCAAATTATATAAGGGGTTTTCTGTGTCTTTGTATGAAAAAGTATTATCCAGAATTTAATTTTTAATTATCTTTGTTATTAAGCAATATGTTGTCTCAATATTTTTCTTTACTTGGGTGCAAACTCTTATTTTTTAAATAGGAACATGTAAGCACCTATCAGAAGTCCTCACTCTAAATAGATTAGTTGTGGGATTTTAGCCAAAGGGCTTCCTTTCTCTGAGTCCTAGTTTCCCTACCAAAGAAGAGGAGAAGATAATATCTGCCCTGATTACTTCCCTGAGTAATCTAGAGCATCAGATGAGATGTTAGCTGTAAAATACTGTACAGATGTAGAAATTTTTGGCAAAACAGAAAGGATGAGAGGTAAGTTTTCAATAGCACTCAGTGTTCTCTCATTGTGGGTAGAACTGGGCTTCTTGCCTTGGTGAGATGCCAGTTACAAGCCCGTTAGAGCCACTGTGTTCTTTTTGACCAATTAGTCTCATTTTATACGTAGACAAGAGGAATTGCTTCAGCTTTTCTTCAGAAATGGAACAGAGTTAAGAGCACAAGAAGGGCCCTGTTCTTCACTCCAGCTCCGCTGCTTTCAAACAACAATATTTAACCAACAAAAGAAGAGACCAAGTCAATCTCAGTTTTAGTGATTCCCTTGAAAGTCATCAAATAAAAATGTGAACTTTAAAATTGATCAGGATTAATTTCACTGACACTGTATCATAACATATATCTCTTCAGAGACTCATTTGTTGGGCTGCAGATGCAAAGAAAGTAAGGAAAGAAATAAATCAGAATACAATAAGGCAATTAGACTTTTGCCATTGATAGAATACTAAAAATGTCTGATTTATCAAAGCATTAACAAACAGAAGTAAACACAAGACTTATATTTTCTTACAAATACCTAGAGAGGAAGATTAAAATAATAACCAAGACCATGTGTATCAATAAATTTAATTTATAAATATTGCTCCATTGCCAAAAGATGCTCTTTCACTTGCTAATTTAAAGAGTGCAATAGCAAAGGATGATTTATCAATACAAGTGCCACTCTGATATGTAACTGCTGTTCTCATCTCCATAGACATTTTCCTACCCAGATGACAGAATTCTAGTGAATCTGAAGCACAGCTTAATAAGTTATTTAATCGTTACCTGAAGTCATTATCTTTAGTCTGAAATTAAATATATTTCTAGTGTTTTTCTTCACAATGATTTCAATCCAAGGGTGGTTACAGTAAGAAAAATAATTATTTGTGCGAGGCATTGTCCTAAGTGGTTACATACATTATCTCACTTAATCCTGACAGCAGTCCTATAAGATATTATTATTATTTATCCCCATTTACAGATGAGAAAAGCAAGTCTGACAGAGGGATGGCAACTTGCTGTTAATAAGTGTCAGAGGCAAGATTTGAAACCAGGACTGTCCAAATCCAAAATATGTGCTCATAATCACTACAATATAATTACTTCAAAACATACACTTGAATGTCTTATGGATCAAATTTCTTTCAAGACGAAATGCAGTGACAATTACAGAAACTGTATAATTTAAACAGGCTAATAAATGAAAAGTTAAATTTTGATCATAGAATTTTAGTGGCGAACTCTGGAAAACAGTATGGAGGTTCCTCAAAAAATTAAAAATAGAACTACCCTATGACCCAGCAATTGCACTACTAGGCATTTATCCACGGGATACAGGTGTGCTGTTTCGAAGGGACACATGCACCCCCATGTTTATAGCAGCACTATCAACAATAGCCAAAGTATGGAAAGAGCCCAAATGTCCATCGATGGATGAATGGATAAAGAAGATGTGGTATATATATGCAGTGGAGTATTACTCGGCAATCAAAAAGAATGAAGTCTTGCCATTTGCAGCTGTGTGGATGGAACTAGAGGGTATTATGCTAAGTGAAATTAGTCAGTCAGAGAAAGACAAAAATCATATGACTTCACACATATGAGGACTTTAAGAGACAAAACAGATGAACATAAGGGAAGGGAAACAAAATAATATAAAAACAGGGAGGGGGACAAAACAGAAGAGGCTCATAAATATGGAGAACAAACAGAGGGTTACTGAAGGGGTTGTGGGGGGGGGATGGGCGAAATGGGTAAGGGGCATTAAGGAATCTGCTCCTGAAATCATTGTCGTGCTATATGTTAATTTGGATGTAAATTTTAAAAAATAAAAAATAAAATAAAAAAAAAGAATTTTAGTGGCAAAAGAACCTCAGGAGCCACCAAAATTAAATCTGCATTTCTCAAATGAAGAAGCTGAGGTGAGATGATACATGGTTTACCTAGGACATCTGAGGTTATTAAATGGACAAAGGGTGGTGATTGTTCTCTCAAGTACACAGTTATACAGTTGCCTCTTATAGCTAATATGTTTATAATATTGTTCAATACACAGCATTTCAACCTACACAGAAATATCAGGGGAAAACAGCTATTGCAAAATGAGGTGGCACTGCATTACAAGTCAGAGGGAATCCGCCTATCTCATTCCCCTTAGGCCTCTCATGTGCAAGCCCTACTCCAGGTACTGGGTCGTAGAGATGAAGGGTTCTCGGTCCAGGCTTTGTACAATTATAAAAATCACATGAATGCCTATGAACTTTATACAATTTACTTGAAATTTAATTTTGAAGACCTAGAGAAAGGCTGAGGTTAATCTAAATTATTTATATGAACCTGGAGCAGATGTTAACCCCTGAGTATGACAAAGCTTGGCCTCATAGACAAAAGGTGACCATCTGAAGTAATTTTCCTCTTGGAGGTGGGGATGGAAGCAAAAATACTTAGACCAAAATGCCCCTTCCAAAAACCAGTCTACCCAAGCAAATATTGGACCACCTTGTGATTCTGTCCCCAAATAGTCATTTAAATAGGATTCCCTAGGGGCGCCTGGGTGGCGCAGTCGGTTAAGTGTCCGACTTCAGCCAGGTCACGATCTCGTGGTCTGTGAGTTCGAGCCCTGCGTCAGGCTCTGGGCTGATGGCTCGGAGCCTGGAGCCTGTTTCCAATTCTGTGTGTCTCCCTCTCTCTCTGCCCCTTCCCCGTTCATGCTCTGTCTCTCTCTGTCCCAAAAATAAATAAAAACCGTTGAAAAAAAAAATTTTAAAAAAATAAATAAATAGGATTCCCTACAGGCTTTTCCTAATCAGACCAGGTGGGCCTCAGAAAATGATGAAATCAATCATATTATTGTATAAAAAGAGATTCAAAGAATAGAAAATAAAATAATTCAACAAATATAGAAGAGATGAAAAGAGGACTTCTTATTCCATAAATAGCTGTTTAATCTCCAGAAGAGCAAATCTAGAAGGTTTCAGTAATTTGCCCAAGGTAATACAGTTTGATAGGGGCAGAGCCAGGATTGGAACCAAGATCTCTTAACCTCGGTTCCATGCTTTTTCCCACAGCCTCAGATTGCTTGGACAAATATCAATGCACAGTTACACATGGGAAAGATAGAAAAGGAGTAGAAAATTGGTACATTCATATTTGATTTTGTATATAAAACCAAGATGGAATAAAATCGATAGTACAACTTCAGGCTGACTTTGACCAAAAAAAAGCTACAGATTTCTAATTTCAAAGTTACTTTAAACATGTCAAAAATATTTTTATAGTATTCACATAATGAGACATGTAGTAATAGCCATTTATTTGAACCTATCAGCATTAAAATTTAAGACATAAACTGTTCAGTGCACTGTCTCTAGTATCTAACATTTTCCTCCATACAATAGAATGCCCCAAAGTTGTCATTAGCATGATAGACTGCACATTATAAATGCCCTCAAACATGCAAATCACTCTTATCATATCTGACCTGTCGTGGAAAGTCAAAAGAAGAAAAAAGCAAGGATTAAAAATACTATGATATTTTGAAAATGACAATTTTGGGGGGGTTTGACTTTCTGTATTATAAGTTCCTCGGAATGAGTATTTTCTTCTTCATTTGGCAAATTTATCAGCTACAAACTATTACATGACTATGTGTAAATTAGCAATAAAGAAATCCCAAGCATGTGGAATACAAACTGAAGAAATTCAATAAAATATCCATTAAATGAATGAGTGAATAATTATTATTTTCTTCAATCACCTTCCAAATGATATCAGGCAAACTGCATTTACAAAAAATTACAGCATCATTTTAAATAGGTAAACTTTGAGCTTTCCTGAGAAGAATAAGCTCTTCCTCTCTAATTTATGCTTAATCAAGTCTTCAAAATATAATAGCCCTATGTTACAATAAAATAAAGCTGTTGTGTCACACCTTTTTCTTTCAATAGGACCCCATTTTCTCTACACTGCCTGATTGAGAAAATATCTTCCTTAATGGAACACAAACTAGAACTTAAAACAGTCTTAGAAATAGCTCTACTCTTATTCTCTTTTAGAAAAGCCTAATCCTCTCAGAGGGTGAAATAGAATTATTCTATATGTCTTAAAACATCAAGTGTAGGACTCCAATTAGCTTCACTACATTTTACTATGGATGTGAAGTAGAGATTTAAGGAATTAATTCTTATTAAAAAAATTTTTTTTGAACATTTATCTTTTTTGAGAGACAGAGAGAGAGCATGAGCGGGAGAGAGGCAGAGAGACAGGGAGACACAGAATCCAAGGCAGGCTCCAGGCTCTGAGCCTGTCAGCACAGAGGTGGATGTGGGGCTCAAACTCACAAACCGTGAGATCATGACCTGAGCCGAAGTCAGACGCCCAACCGACTGAGCCACATGGGTGCCCTAAGGAATTAATTCTTATAATTCAAGTAGGGACATAGTTATCAAACCTCCAGGTGAATAGTTTAGTTCAACAAACATTTCTTGAGTAACTACTATGTGGCATGGTAAATTTAAGGTGAATAAAACATAGTACCTGCCTTCAAAAATAAATCTTGTACTGTTTCAGTGAAAATAAAATGGATATGACAGCATATTTTATGGGAAGAGTTAAGACATATTAATAATGAATGGAATACTGAGGGATGGGAATGGACAATGGGATAGTCTAACCCAGGTGCAAGCATTATCTGTAGAGAATTTTAAAACTTGGACACATCTTGGTCTATTTCTTATTATCACCATGTACCAGCAATTCAGTTGGGGTTGCATAGTGCCCCCCGCCGGAACAATTCATGCCCTCCATAGAACCTCAGAATGCAACCCTATTTGGAAAGAGGGTTGTTGCAAATGTAATTAGTTAAGACAAGGTCCTATTAGAGTGAAATGGGACCTTAATCCAATGACTAGTGCCCATATTTTCTTAACAGTGTCTCATTTTCCAAATGAAGAGGAAAAAAGATACAAAGGTATATATAGACAAGGAGAGAACACCATGGGAAGATGGGCAGAGATTGGAGTGATGTGACCAGAAGCCAAGGAATGTCTAGGATTGCCAGCAACTGCCTGAAGCTAAGAGAGAGGCATGGAACAGATTCTCTCTCAGTGCTCCAGAAGGAACCAACCCGCCCAACACCTTGATTTCAAACTTCAAAGTCCTGATATCAAGACTGTGGGATAATAATTTCTCTTGTTTTAAGCAACCCAGTTTGTGGTACTTTGCTATGGCAATGTCAGGAAACAAATACAATAGCCATTCCCAAACCCTGCCCTCTTGATATACCATTTAGTATTAATAATATAACATGGTCATTACTGAAGTATATATTGTAGCTTACAATAGGAGAATAAAAGTCTAAAAGGAAAGAGAGACATGTAAATACAAATTTCAATGCAGTAGGGCAGACGCTATGGTGGAGATGTATATAGGCATCTATGGATCACAAAGAAGGTGGGATTTCACGCTTTTTTGAACATACAGGACATGTTCAGGAAAAAACAGATGAATCCAATTTGACTGGAACAGATCACTGTGTGAAGGAAAGGAAGAGTGGGAAAAAAGGTAAGGCTCGACACATAGAAGGACTTAAAAAAATGAAGATTTGTATGGTGCTCTGAACCCTCACTAGTCAAAGTATGTTTATGGGCCAGCAGAAGTAGCATTACTGGAAGCTTGTTAGACATGCAGAAACCACTCTGGGAAACACTGCTATAGTCCTTTACTACTCAGAGTGCTGCTCGGGACTAGCAGTATCAGCATCACCTGGGGACTAGTTAGAAACATGGACTTTGCTGACTCTCTGGCCCCACCCCAACCTGCTGAATCAAAATCTGCATTCTAACAAGTTGCCCACCTGATTCGTTTGTACACTGGTGTTGAGAAGCACTATTCTAGGGGAGATTATGCCTCCGCTGAGAGGAAGTAAACGGGTGAGGAGCTGGCTGAGTGGGAGTTTGGGGAAAGGAATAACACAGCAGGGCATTCTGAAGGAACAACATGAGCAAAGACCCTAAGCAGTAACAACAACAAAACAGCAACTAACCCTTACATAGCCAGGCATTGTGCTCGGCACTTAAAAATTTTTTTTTTTAATTTTTTTAATGTTTATTTTTGACAGACAGAGAGAGCGTGAGCAGGGGAGAGGCAGAGACAGAGGGAGACACAGAATCCAAAGCAGGCTCCTGGCTCTGAGCTGTCAGTGGAGCCCCATGCGGGGCTCAAACTCACAAACCATGAGATCATGACCTGAGCCAAAGTCGGACACTTAACTGACTGAGCCACCCAGGCACCCGGACTTAAATTTTTTTTTTTTAACATTTATTTCATTTTTGAGAGACAGAGAGAGACAGCATGAGTGGGAGAGAGGCAGAGAGAGAGGGAGACACAGAATCTGAAGCTCTAAGCTGTCAGCACAGAGCCTGACATGGAGCTTGAACTCACAAACCATGAGATCATGACCTGAGTCATGATCAAAGTCAGTCGCTCAACCAACTGAGCCACCCAGGCGCCCTGTACGAGGCACTTTATATGCACTTACCTTTGGATCTTCACAGCCACTCTGTGTTTTTATTACAAATGTTTTTCAGTGACCCAGCTAGTAAGTGCCAGAGGTGGGTTTGACCCTAGCATTTCTCAGCATCTGACAAATACCCAATACATTTGTGAATTTGCATAGCAAATTCCCTCTACCTGGAATACTCTTCCTTATCTGTTAAAATCTCATTCATTCTTCCAAACCCAGCTCAAAAGTCACCTCCTCGGGGCGCCTGGGTGGCTCTGTCAGTTAAGCGGCCGACTTCAGCTCGGGTCACGATCTCGTTGTCTGTGAGTTAGAGCCCCGCATTGGGCTCTGTGCTGACAGCTCAGAGCCTGGAGCCTGTTTCGGATTCTGTGTCTCCCTCTCTCTGACCCTCCCCTGTTCATGCTCTGTCTCTCTCTGTCTCAAAAATAAATAAACGTTAAAAAAAATTAAAAAAAAAAAAGTCACCTCCTCTGTGATCACCTTCTCAGTTTCCCCAGTCACAATTGATTTCATATTCTTTGGGTCTTCCTAACATCTCTTTTATACCACAACAATAGAATTTGTTGTGGTCTGGCATAGTTGGTGCTGTTCTCTCTCCCCCTCATCCCCAAATTGAGTGGGATATTTTGGAGAGTGGAAGCATGTTTCAGTAATTTCAGTCTTCCCAGTGTCTAGTTGGGTGTTTACTACCTATGAGACAGGAATACTTTTTTTTTCTTTTAGAGAGAGACAGAGCATGTGCAAGGTGGTGGTGGGGGGGGACAGAGAGGGGAGAGAGAGAGAGAAAGAGAGAGAGAGAATCTTAAGCACGCTCCATTCTCAGCACAGAGCTAGATGTGGGGCCGATCCCACAATCCTGGGATCATGACCTGAGCCAAAATCAAGAGTAGGATGTTCAACCAACTGGGCCACCCAGGTGCCCCGTGAATACTTATTTATTAAAGATGGACCTGGATGTCAAGTCTGGCTGCATCCTTGACTAGCAATGTGAACATGACTAAAATCCCTGAGCCCCTCTATCTACAGTGTTCTCAGCTAGAAAATGGTGATGACGAAACCTACTCATAAAGTTGTAGTGAAGATGAAAAGAGAGCAGATATCTGAAAATGACCAGCACAGTTCAGGGCACAAAATAAGTGCATGATAAATACCTTGTAAAGGAACAAAATGAATGAATAAAGTGCCCTAGTGTAAAAACAAACAGTAATAGTAAACAGTACTTCTTATTAAGTAAGTGTCAGGCACTATTTAAGGTGGAACATACGTATTACCCATCATTCTTCAAAAACCACCTGTTATTGTCATTATTATCATTTTCTTTCAATAAATAGCTAAACCAAGGCCTATACAGGTTAAAAAGTTTGCCCAAGATCCACGGGAAAGCCCGACTGGGAATCTGATCCAAATGAATCCAAAACCTTAGCTCCCAGATTTTTTAAAAAGCATGACACTAAGTACTCCCCTACTGTTATACCAGCCCCGCCATATATTACACTACTATACTTTAACCTCCAGAGATAGCTATTTTATCAAATTTGCACCAAATCCTAAAATAATAATAATAATAATAAGTAAAAAAATTAACCTGAGCACTTTTTAAATTACACCCCTTAATATAACTAGGAAAATACAGCTGTCAGTGGTCACATGCAATTTGGCTCTTCTTCATGAAATACAAGCTGTGTTAACGGGAGGTATGTTGAAACTGTTTGTTGCTGTACAGCACTGTGTGTATAACAAAAACAGTCAGGAACAGGCTTCCCACGTTCAATGAGATGTTTACAGACTGGCAAGTTAATAGGAATAAAAGCTGTAACCAAAGTATGAGTGATATTCTTTTGATGTCAGCTACGTGGAGTCCTTCCTGTTACAGTAGCTGGATTTTTTTTTAAAAGAAAATTGGATTATAAATTGGAAAGCACTTTACTGTATGCTGTTCTCAATTCTCAGTTATAAGGGAAATGAATTTAGATGTTTAAAAAATCAAACTATTTATCTTAGTGTTCCCTGAAGTTTGCAAACTGCTGAGCAATGTGATGCTTTGCCCTGCATTCTCCTCATTGAGTCTATCTGGGTAAATTAATTACAAGACAATCCTTAGGAATTAAGTGTATTTTAAGTTCAGAGGCATCTGCTTAGAGACTTCTAATACCGCTAAATAGTCCCTTTGGAAATGCACTCGTTAGTATGAGTGGTATAATTTTCATTTCCGCTGGCACCATGGCATATGACTTCTTCAGTTTCAGCTACCCTCTGATTGACCTGTCAAGGGCATAAACCACTCTGAAGATGTTCCAGTACCATTTGTGCTTCTCCAGTAGGTATAAGATACCATATTGATTTGTTCTATGTAAAGGAATAATTTAGAAGATTATTTTCTCTGGTTTTAATGTGACACATTCTCTGTATAAACACACACACACACACACACACACACACACATACACACACACACACACTCAGAATCTGAACTTATAATAAGCTTTACTGGGCAATAGAACAAAACAAATAAACATTTTCTTAGATAACAGATATTCCATATGTCCTGAGGACATGAATTAGAAAAAAAATCTATGGTATGATTAATCCACTATATAAAATGGAAATGCATTTTTAAGTTGAATGTCAATAAGATGTTGGCAGGGGATTGGCAGGAGAGAGGGCACTTAGAACACTTAGAAAATTACATTTTGGATTTTTTTTCCTCTCCTCTAAAATGGAATGTGGTGAGTTCTATATCACCTGATATTTATGAAGCTACTGTGTTCCAGTTTGGAAGAATTTTGAATCAGGATGATTTTTTTTTTTTTTTTTTTTTTTAAATTTTTTTTTCAACGTTTTTTATTTATTTTTGGGACAGAGAGAGACAGAGCATGAACGGGGGAGGGGCAGAGAAAGAGGGAGACACAGAATCGTAAACAGGCTCCAGGCTCCGAGCCATCAGCCCAGAGCCTGACGCGGGGCTCGAACTCACGGACCGCGAGATCGTGACCTGGCTGAAGTCGGACGCTTAACCGACTGCGCCATCCAGGCGCCCCTGAATCAGGATGATTTTAAGAGATATACTCTTTCCCAGGTTTGAAACATAAAGCAAAGCATGACTAGTCCTCTATTATTCCATCATTTATAAACAACACGGCACTGAGTAGGGATCCTCCAGAAAGATGGGCATCCTCCACTCACCATCCACCCACCCCATCAACAAATCTAATTTGGATAGGTCAGGCATACAGAAAAGAAAATATAAATCCTTTGAATAAAACAGAGGCAAAAATTCGCTTTAAAATAATGGAGTTTTCACATGCCCATAGAGCTTGCATTAAGCTACATACAGAAGCATAGTTAACCCTGGGTAATACCACCAAATCAATCATTTCTGATGATGAAAATGATAATAAAGGGACACTCACATAATGCCTTATTAGTGTGATAAGGCATGTTCATATATATCGTTCGTTCCTCACAACAGTTCTATGAAGAAGGCTACATATAATTTCTATTAAGAACATAGGCTTTGGGGGGCGCCTGGGTGGCGCAGTCGGTTAAGCGTCCGACTTCAGCCAGGTCACGATCTCGCGGTCCGTGAGTTCGAGCCCCGCGTCAGGCTCTGGGCTGATGGCTCAGAGCCTGGAGCCTGTTTCCGATTCTGTGTCTCCCTCTCTCTCTACCCCTCCCCCGTTCATGCTCTGTCTCTCTCTGTCCCAAAAATAAATAAAAAACGTTGAAAAAAAAAAAAAGAACATAGGCTTTGGGAGCATCTGGGTGGCTCAGTTGGTTAAGCATCTGATTTTGGCTCCAGTCATGATTTCACTGTTTGTGGGTTCAAGTCCCACACTGGGCTCCACAATGACAGTGCAGAGCCTGCTTAGGATTCTCTCTCTCTCTCTCTCTCTCTCTCTCTCTCTCTCTGCCCCTTCCATGCACTCTCTCTCAAGATAAATAAATAAACTTAAAAAAATAAGAACATAGGCTTTGGGTTCCAGCCAATTTGATTAAAACCTTGGCCTCTTAACATATTAGTTGAGTCACCATGGAAAACTTGGTTATCCTCTCTGAACCTGTAGTAGGAGTAAATGAGATACTATAGGAAAAACACTTTCCCAGTTCCTGCCTCATGGTATGCTCACAATAACTAGTAGTTGTTATAATTATTCTGTGATTTCAATAACTTACTCTTTTCCAATCCAGAAATACATTTCCCCAAATGTATCTTAACCTTTTTAAGCAAGCATAAGTATTTATTGAATGATGAATGCAAAGACTCTAGCTTAGGATCAATCAGGAAAAGGATGCACAGGGAGGATAATATTCATTCACTCAGCAAATATTTGTGTCTGAACTCTTACTATGGACCAGAAGCTATTCATAGGACACCTCATTTAATCCTCACAGCAATCCTGTGAGGTAAGTATAATCCTCTTTTTCAGATTACAAAACTAATGGTCCAACTTGCATACAGACACACAGCCTACTAAGGGAGTCTTTGATTCTAGGTTTAGTGTTCATTTTTGGTGCCTTTGCCTCTTGATCCATTATGGTACAATCCAAGACAAACCACAGTATTGTCAGCAAATCCTGTCTGTTTCTCATGAGCAGGCCCCATAGGATGAGACGATTTCTTTCTAAATCTAATTCACTTGGCTATTCAGCATGACTGTTAGATGTATATAGCAGTGTCATATCTGATACCATAATGTTAATGTTAATGCAGTTAACAGGCTTTCATCTACAATATGGCCCAAATCATGCCTTTTGGGGAAAATTGAAGAACTAAGGTGAACCTTATCCATGATCCTACCTCTCACATTCTCATTCTCTGATACTAGTCACTCCCCATATACTGCTTGCTGATTTAGGGGAAAATAGGAAAAGGGACTTGAAAAGGAAAAAGGTTAGAAAAGGAAATACCTCACACCCACTCAGAATTGAGTACATGTAATTAAAGCCGTCAAGAAAACAATGGAACCATTGCTCACCAAGTCCATCTCTGACTCAAATCTCAAATCTCTGACACATTCCCCCATTGCCCATCTTATGGAAATTTCCACATCCTTATGGACAAGTAGGCTGTTGCATATCAAGGTAGAGAAAGTGACGAGGAATCAATGGATTAAAACAAAAAACTACACTGATTCATTCTTTCATTCAATCAATATATACTTCTAGAGCATCTTCTACATGTCTGGTATATAGCAAATACCAAAATATAAGTGTTTGCCAAATGAATTTAATTCTCCCATTGCAATGAACTAGATAAATCAATCTCTACCTTCAAGGAATGCACAATCTAGTTTGGGGAACAAATAATAAACAAACAATTACACTAATGACTATTTACTTTCAATTGTAATGAGTACAGCAAAATAGCAGTATAGTGTGTTATAAGAGTGAAAAATGGATGATGGCATCCTAGACTAGGGCATAAGGGAAAATTCCATGAGCAGGTGGCATTTAAGCTAAGAAGGGGGAGCCTGATTTAAGGACCAGGTCATTCCAGGCAGAAGTGAAACAAATTCTTTATCATGGCCTGTGAGCCCCTATGATCTCTCCCTGCCTCCCTCATGACCTCACTTCTTACCAGTCTCCCTTTGGTCACTCTTCTCCAGATCCCTGGTCATCCCTCTCCTTTTAATCATGTCAAATTTGTTTCTATTTTATGAGGCTTTTGCATTTTCTGTTCCCCTCTGTCTAAAATGTTCTTATCCCTGCTCTTCACATAACTAGTTCCAGTGTCTGGATCCCAGTTCAAAATTGCTTGTTCCAAGAAGCCTACACATCCATGATATGGGATGCCATCTACCACTCCACCAGTCACCATCTACCCTATCACAATCTATCAAATCCTTCAGAGCAATTATTAATACTTGATGATTTGTTTACTTGTTTGTATCTATTTCCCCCAACTATAAAGTAAGTTCTATGACAATCAGAATCTTATGTGCCTGGAACAAAGTAATCACTCAATAAAAGTTGACTAAGTGAATAAGAATTGGCATTTATGAAGGCCATCTGGTTGAAAGAGATGTAACATCTTCCAGGAATCGAAAAGCCAGTATGGTTAGAACATAATTTAATCGTTTATTAAATGTTAGTTGTTTTTCAAATGAATGTTTATATCTACAACATAGAGATAATGGCTCTTCAACCATATTTTAATCAGCTTGACAGTAAACACAAGTCTCTTCTTAAACAGAGTACACATACCTTACATATAATAGGCACCCGCACTTTTGACTGATGAAAAATTGTTCTAGTCTATTAAGGCCCTTCTATCTCATCTTTGTATATCAAATTTCAGCTTCCAAAGTAGCTTCCCATCAATATCTCCATGGATTACTCACCAGTTTAGCTCTGCCAATGATAGATATTTGATTGTACCAGCCATAAAGGAATGCACTTACTCTTTTACAGTTTGGGTTGGGGACTTGGACAAGGCGGGAGGGAATATCCCTTGGTAAGTCAAGGGAGGGAGGGAATATCCCTTGGTAAGTCAAATTTTATACATGTGCACTAAAGACTCATCATAGGTAAGCTCACCAAATGGTAATATTTGTTTTGCTTGTGCTCTATATTTTCTTGGGAAGGAAGGTATTATTTCCCAGCACTCACAGACAATCTTTTCCAACCATCTTACGCTGGCCACACACCCCAGAACGTGAGTGCTGGTAAGAAGAGCTGACAATTTAATAATTAGGAGTAGCAAAATGTGGAAGAGACATTTCATCTGCATAAAACCTTCCCCCCTACGCACCCCCAGAGCAATTCCAGAGGTCCCTAACACACTGTCTTTGAAGCCTGTGAGGTTTGAAAACAGAGCCTCCTAGGGGAATTTTACTGTAAAATATCTCCCTGGGTCCCTATGCAGTTCTTTCCTACTGGACCTTACAAAGCGATAGCTTGCTTGACAATTAAGGAAGAATTGTCAGGTGATTCTTAGACTTGAACATTCTATGCAGGCAAAAACATTTCATATCTCCAAGACGGCTGCCCAGGATCACTTATTGGATTAATTTTGGGGGGACAGATTGATTGACACTCCATATAATTTCAGGACCCACAAATGTAGGTCCAATAAAACAGGTAGTTTTTGTTTGTTTGGTTGGTTTTTGGTTTTTTTTGCCTTAATTCTGGAGAAAACTGCATCTGGTAGATCTAGACTACTATGACTAGAAATTCCTTAAGGTCAAAGAACATGTCTGTTTTCTTTGCATTAATCAATTAACACAGGATCTGGAAAGTCATATTTGGATAAATATTAATGAATAATCATAAAAATCTATCAATTTCTGAAATATTATGGTTTAAAAACAATCCAATCGCACTAATTTAATGTCCTCCAAAATAGGTCCATTATATTGAGGAAAAAATTACAGCTATAATAGATCTCATCTTTATCAGGCTTTTGCAATTAGTGTCTTTTGACATTGTTGCCAAGAATTTAAAAAATTCAATCACTGTATAAATGGGTAAGTTGGATTCTTTGGTTGCAAGCAAAAGAAATTCATTCTGATTAACTTAAGCAGAAAGAGAATACATTGGAAATATATGGCAGCTTAAAGATCTACTGGATGGTTGAAGGAAAGAATAGGCAGCTTCAAGAGTTGCTGTAATAACCTGACTCTGAAATGAGTGCACATTAACCATGTTTTTTCCATCCTTACATCACTCTGCTCAAGATTCAGAGTCCTAGAAGAAGGAGACTGATTGCCCTTAGCTGGGTTTTAGGCCCACCTCCTGGCTAAAAGAGAATAGGGAACCTTGATTTTCATCCTCATCAACACTATATACAGTGGGGAAGAGGTAATGTCCAAAATAGATATAGAGATGCTTTATCAAAAAAAGGAATGCTGTGAGGCCGAAAATCCACAAATGTCCACTACAGTGGGTGAAGAAGGGGAGAGAAGAATTAACATTTCTTGTGCACCTGTAGATATCAAGCAGCTACTGTATGAATTACCTTATACATATGTCTTATTTCATCCTTAGCCATTCTGAGAGATAGGTATTTATCTCCATCTTGCAGATAACGAAACTGAGGCTCAGAGACGCTACTGACTTGGCCAGCACCACCCAACTAATACGCATTCGGTAAAGATTTGGATACAGATGTTTCTGACATTTGCACAAGCTTAAATAACTATTATTCATGGGTTATTGTCAGCCCTGATGGAATATACTAAATGGAGCTCTAGAAAGGCTGATCCTTACAGGAGAAAATGTAATGCTTTATTAACTGGCTTGGTTGGTGAAATAAAGCACACCTACAAAGGTACAGTTAGGGAAAGAGGACAGGACTGAGAATGGAAAGAGAAGAGTTCACATCCTGGCTTTGCTACTTTATAGTTGTGTGACCCTGGGTAACTGTCTGAGACAAGAGTTCCTTAGCTGAAAAAGGACAGTGACACTTAATGACCACCTCACAGGAGACAGCAGAAGCGCAGGCTTTGGCAGACTTCATTTTTTTTTTCATGAAAAATAAGGATAATATCTATGACATAAGATTATCATAAGAATTAAACAAGATAGTGTAGGTAAACTCGAGCACAGAGCAAATGCTCAATAAGTCTCATGAAGATCAGGAAAGGTAATGTATGTGAAAATGCTTTAAAAGCTGTGACGTGCTACCAAAACTGCAAATGACATCAAATTGGGCAGGGAATTTTAAAAACTGAATCATAATTTCACAATGGCCTGAAAAATGATGGGATGGATATTGTTTTAAATTTATTTTTTAATTTATTCATTGTTTAATTTACATCCAAGTTAGTTATCATACGGTGAAACAATGATTTCAGGAGTAGATTCTTTAATGTCCCTTACCCATTTATACCATCCCCACTCCCATAACCCCTCTAGCAAACCTCTGTTTTTTCTCTATATTGAAGAGTCTTTTATGTTTTGTCCCCCTCCCTGTTTTTATATTATTTTTGCTTCACTTCCCTATGTTCATCTGTTTTGTCTCTTAAAACCCTCATATGAGTGAAGTCATACGATATTTGTCTTTCTCTAATTTCGCTTAGCAAAATACCCTCTAGTTCCATCCACATAGTTGCAAATGGCAAGATTTCATTCTTTTTGATTGCCGAGTAATACTCCATTGTGTGTGTGTGTGTGTGTGTGTGTGTGTGTGTGTGTGTGTGTGTATACACATATATATACCACATCTTCTTTATCCATTCATCTGTCAATGGACATTTGGGCTCTACCCATACTTTGGCTATTGTTGATAGTACTGCTATAAACATGGGGGTGCATGTGCCCCTTCAAACAGGATACCTGTATCCCTTGGATAAATACCTAGTAGTGCAATTGCTAGGTCATAGGGTAGTTCTATTTTTAATTTTTTGAGGAACCTCCATACTGTTTTCCAGAGTGGCTGCACCAGCTTGCATTCCCACCAACAGTGCAAAAGAGATCCTCTTTCTCTGCATCCTCGCCAACATCTGTTGTTGCCTCAGTTGTTAATGTTAGCCATTCTGACAGGTGTGAGGTAGTATCTCATTATGGTTTTGATTTGTATTTCCCTGATGATGAGTGATGTTGAGCATTTTTTCATGTGCTTGTTCACCATCTGGATGTCTTCTTTGGAGAAGTGTTTATTCATGTCTTTTGCCCATTTCTTCACTGGATTATTTGTTTTTTTGGTATTGGGTTTGATAAGTTCTTTATAAATTTTGGATACTAACCTTTTATCTGACATGTCATTTGCAAATATCTTCCCCCATTCCATCGGTTGCCTTTTAGTTTTGCTGATTGTTTCCTTCGCTGTGCAGAGTTTTAATTTTGATGAGGTCCCAGTAGTTCATTTTTGCTTTTGTTTCCCTTGCTTCTGGAGAAGTGTTGAGTAAGAGGTTGCTGCAGACGAGGTCAAAGAGTTTTTTGCCTGCTTTCTCCTCTAGGGTTTTGATGGCTTACTGTCTTACGTTTAGGTCTTTCACAGAATAGATATTCTTTTAAATGGAAATTAATATTTAGTTGAGACAAATATGGAGTATGGCAGAGAGTGGCTAGCTATTCACTAAACCCATTTCCTCTTCCTCTTAGGTACATAGCTAAACACATAATTTCCAGCCTTTCCTGCAATTAGGTTTGTGTGACTAAGTCCATATGAATGTGGGCATACGTTTATTCCATATATATCTCCCAAGTGCAATCCTTCATGCACTTTCCCCCAGCACCTTTGGAAAGCATGTGTTAATGATGCAGAACCACAGGATGGAAGGAGCCTGGGTCTCTAAATCCCTGCTTGGAGGAAAGCTGATCACTGATCTGGGACATACAAAAATAAGCATCTACTGTGGAAAAACTACTGAATTTTAGCATTTATATATTTTAACAGCCAGCATTGCATTAACTCACCTCAGAATTATTGAAAATTTGGGCTGGATACTTCTTTCTGGAAGGTAGTGGTGCTGTCTTATGCATTGAAGGATGTTAGGCAGAATCCCTGGCTTCTACTCATTAGATGTCGGTAGCATTCCCTTCCTCTTAACAATTAAAAATGTCTCCAAGCACTGCCAAACATCCCCTGAAGGGCAAAAGTCCCCTGGTTGATAACCACTACCTTAACTATCGTTGGGAATTATTTCAGTTAAAAAAAAAAGTCTCTACAAAACTGAGGTAGAAGGAATGACTTTCCCCAAAAGTAGTAGTAAAATAGCTAAGGAGTCTAGCCTAGCTGACTACAAGTTAAAACTGTGTCCATGAGAAAATGTGTTGAATTGGATTCTGAGGATTAAAATTCTTAAATAAAATGACTTTCCCAACCTGCTGGTGCTCTACAACTGGATCAGAGGCATGATAATCAGACAGCAACTCACACTTCTGGTTATTCTGAGATCTTCACTTGTAACAATACTATTTGTCGATGTGGTTTTACTCTTGTTCTTGGCAATAGCCCTGGAAGAGAAGCATCTTGTTCTTTCATTAGAGTTATATTCTCCTACTTGTCCTCAGTGTATAGGCATATAATGATCTTATAGTGTAGATGGTTTAACATAAAAATCCTCCCTCTGCACAGTTTTCAGAAATCATTTTGGTGGAGTAAAAGCCAAGTAGCAATATATGAGCACTTTCTCTTAAACATTTTATTCATCATTCTAAAAAAACTCATAATGCAAAATTTTTCAACTTATAAAATGCCCACAAGATAAAAATTTTTTCATTTTCTTTTTTTCTCTTCTTTCAAAAGGTTTCATTTCTGTATCACTATGCTAAGAATGTATTAGAGAATCCACAAAGGTCTGCTGACCAGATTTGATTTGGACATCATTTAGATTTGATTTTGGCATCATTCTATCGCAAATCAGAGTTATGTGCTAATTTGTTTGAGTAGGAATTTCCTTCTCAACTTTGATGAGTGCAACACATTCACATGAAAAATGCAAAAATATAAAGTAAATTTTAAGCAGGAATGTTGCCTTTCTTTTTCTTTCCTTGATTTTCTTTGTTTTTATTGAAGTATTATTGACATACCATATCCTATTAGTTTGAGGTGTACATCATAGTGATTCAACATTTATATACATAACAAAATAATCCTTATGATAAGTCTAGTGACCATCTGCCACTATACAAAGTTATTACAATATTATTGACTATATTTCCTATATTATACATTATATTCCCATGAGTTTTTAATTTTATAACTGGAAGTTTGTACCTCTTAATCCTTTTCATCTATTTCATCTGTCCCCTAATACTTCCCCAGTCTGGTAACCCGCAGTTTGTTTCCTGTCTATATGAGTCTGTTTCTGTTTTGTTTGCTTGTTTGTTTTGTTTTTTAAATTCCACACATAAGTGAAATCATATGGTATCTATCTTTCTTCGTCTGACTGATTTTACTTAACATAATGCCCTCTAGGTCTTTCCATGTGGTTGCAAATGGCAGAATTTCATTCTTTTTATGTTTGAGTAATATTCCTTTTATATCCTTTTATCCATTCATCTATAGATGGACACTATGGTTGCTTTCATATTTTGGCTGTTGTAAACAATACTGCAATGAGCCTAAGTGTGATTATATCTTTTCAAACTGGTGTTTCTTTTCCTTGATTTTCACAGCAACATTTATCAACCCAAACCTCACAATAATATACATATACTGAAAACTGCAAGAGTAAAACACACACACACACACACACACACACACACACAGTGAACAAAGTAATGATTTTGATGGAAACTGAGTTGCCTGTGAATTTCAAATTTTCATATATTTTGTAAATGCTCAAATTCATAAATGTTACCCATTTTGATTGTTTTATCATTTTATATATTTTAAACACCTTTTTGCAAAGTGCTTAATAAATTCAGCACTGGAATAGGAGGCAGAGATATGTGAAGTTTTGGAATTTAACAAGATGTGAATATCAGTACCTCAACTTTTATGTTTTAAAATATCACATAAGACGTAATTAAAAATCAGGGCATCTCAAAATGAAATATATGTATATGTGCTATATCTCTGTACTGCCAGTAACTATTAATTTGCTGCTTAGAACCACTGCTCTCCTCCTAAAAGCATAGCAGAGATGAGCTGGTTCTGCTTAATTTCTACTTCCCAGAGGAGAACACACCAAACTGGGAAGAGAGAGCACTTGGTGTATTTGTTTTTTTGTCTAAAGAGAATTACTCGTGTTAACCAGTTAAAACTCCTGGGAAATCAAAGTACCATCACTAACTACCATCTATGAGAAGAAACCCCTAAACTTCCTACAAATATTGCCTGCCACTGTAAGCAACCTTATGGTAGATAAATGGAGCTGCTCTTGAGATCCCTTAGTTATCGTTACATTATATTATGATTTTAGTTAGGCGATTCTGTGCATATCCTGGAAATATGTATGTACAGTAAATCTCTTTCTATAGCTGCATTAATATTCAACATGTATATGATAAGCTAGCAATAGCACAACATCATTCATTTTCAAAGCTGTGCTCACTCTTGTTATGCATTTGCACCAAAGCACAGAAAGCCCGAGTAATCCTTCAAGGAAAAGTTAGCAGAAGCTGGGCTTACTGTGTGAAAGGGAGGAGGGAACATCTCTAAGAGCTCAAATCACCTCTTTGTTGTGTTCATTGGAATCCAGAGAAAAATGTACCATAGCTTGCCAGGCTGCACATTTTGCTGTAGCACTGCAATAAGTGATGGAAGCAATAAGTCCAGAGCCTGCTACCCAGGAAGAGCTTTTCCAGCTGGAATTTGGAGATCGACTAAAAAAGTTCTTCCCCTGAAAGATGGATTAAATTGATCATTTTTTCCTAGACATAGTGCACTTCAGGCTCATTTTGCTTTGTAATTAAGAAGAAAGCCAGAAACATCATTTACACATTAAGAATTTAATAGATATATTTTTCTAGCTTTATGCATTAGCACAGGACAGCCCATTAATGAAATAAGTCTTCCTTCAGGGTCAATTTAGATGGCTGTAATCTTCTGCAAATATATTGCAAATGAGGATCATTTAATGATCTTAAAACTAACTGCCAGGAGAGGATTGTTATAACTCTCCAGACAACAAAAAGAGACTTGGCATAGTGTGCAGTAGCCTTTCTTTAATTTAACACATGTTTAATTTCTACCCACTACATTTGTAAAAATTGCAAATATTATCTTTTGTCTAGGTTAGGTTAGTCTCTGGATTGGCTGACCTGGGAGGTTGATTTTGATCATGGAAACTTAGGGGTGCATTAAATGATGGTCAAACGGATAACAATGTTGCACTGATAAAAATATATCCTTTGGATTGTTGATATGAACCATGATTGGCAAGCTCTGCTGAGCTTCCCTTGTTCTGCTCCAGCTCATCTCTTTCTGCAGAACTTCTTGTCTGACTCTACTAACTGTACACATTGATGTCTACTGTTACAACAGTCCTTACCATATGTTCAGCATTTAAGCGTTTTAAAACTTCTTTCACATGTGTGGTCTTATTTGCTTCTGAAAACAATACTAAATGGCAGGTGTGGAGCATCTCCATTTCCCTTTATAACAACTAAACAATCTGAGGTTCCAAGAGACAAAATGCTGGGCTCCATCCCCACAATCCCGTTGCACTCTTCCCATCCCTAGTTAGTAAGAGCTAAAATTTAGATCTTCAGACACTTTGTCTAGTATGTATTCATGTCAACCTTGGGATTCCTCACCTTTGTAAAAAGTGCTGGTCTAAAAGTTGTAGAAGCCTGGAGGGAAGATTGAGTACAATTTTCCATGACCTCAGAGCATGTACTGGAAAAACTAAACATTTCCCCCTAAAAATATAGCAGGCAGTTTATATGTATGTGGTAATTATCAAATGAGTGAAATAGATAATAAATAGGTAATAAGTTCATGGAAGGGAGAAATATTATGAGATACAGAGGTCAGAGAAGATTTCTTGGAAGAGGTAGACTTGAAAGAAGAACAGTAGTTACATGGGAGAAGAGAAAGCTGTTAGGCAAAAAGGCAGCATATACAAACATGGGACTTTGCAGTCAGATAGGCCAGGGTTCAAGTCTTGACTCTGCCTTTTATTAACTGTGTGGCTCTAATCAAATTACTTAAGCCTCATTGGTCAAATGGGAATAATTATTAGCACCTACTTTATAGAATTGTTGTTAATAATATCTGAGATGATGTTTTATAACGGTAAAATGTTTAGTATAGTGGCTGGTACAGAATCAGTATTCATTACTAGAATAGCTTAAGCAAAGGAATAGAGATGAGATATAAGAAGGATTGCAAAAAACAGTGATTAAATTAGTCAGATTTGAGCAAACTTTTGTGGAAAAGAGTAATGAGAGAATACTACAAAAATTCAGACCAGATTGGGGGGGGGCGGGGCTGATGTCAAAATAACAAATTTTCCCCAGTGGCTTTCTATTTCTATTTGCAATTCAGAATCCTTTCCTGAAACAAAATCTTATTATCAATGTATAAAAAAGATACACATAGAACTTTTCTGGTTGGAGCAAATGTAGAAAATCCAGAGCCCCATCTGCTCAGCATCCCCAACCATCCCCAACATTCTTTGGAAGGAAACCCAGGTTTGAAACCATGCTTTCAACAACAGGAAGTATTGAAGTCTTCTGCTCAGGGAAGTGGCATGGTGAACACTTACCTAACAGCAGTAAGCAAATGCAACGGAGAAGGGAGACATGAATAACCAGTTATCCTGTTGTAGTTGTCAGGTGATAAGGGCTTGGAATGGAAAAGAGTGGTGGCAGTGAGAACAAAGAGGCACAGGCACCAAAGACATTACAAGAGACAACTTGACAGGTCTTTATGAGATGTTTGGGTGGGGAAGGATGAGGAAAAAAGGATCAAAGATGATTCATGGGCTATAGACCTGAGCAAGCATTGGTGGAATCCTTAGTTGACCAAGAACTCCTTTTTAACAAATGTTTTTATGGGATTAATGTTTCTTGGAACCCACTGTGGGATATGCTGCTCTGAAAGCCAACAAAGGACCCTTGAGGAAGTCCCATTCCAATCATCATTGACTCATTGTAAATATACAGAGTATTAGGCACAAGACTTCTGCCCTCAAGGAACTCCAAGCATAATATGGGAAGCTCACACATAACCCATATTCTATACCCACAATATTTACAAAATGCATGATGTGTTTTGGAAAAAGCAAGTAATTCATGTGGCTACAAATAAGAATGCCGGCTTGGTAATTAGAGTGGCAGGTGATAAGGCTAGAAAGGTAGGCAACAGTCATTATTATTGTTGTCATTAGCTACCATCTATTGAATACATGCTATATGCTATGCATCATGCTAAGTATCTCACATGCATTACATCAATAAATCTTCCCTAAAATCCCATAAGGTAGGTACTATTATCATCCACATTTTACAGATGCAAAAATAAAGGCTTAGAGAGGTTATATAACTTACCCAGGTCTCATACTGTCTAACTGGAGAAGTCTGAACACAACCCTGACCTATTAGAGCCCAGGGTCTGTGTGCTTAACCATTGTGATACATGGGCTTCTTAAACCATATGAACTCTTTTAAGGAGTGTAGACTCCACTGTGGAGGCCTTGGAAAACCAGAGAAGGTTCTGCATTTCTTTCTCTCCTTTGACAAATCTGTGAAAACACTTTGAGTCAGACCCAAAACAGAAGAAAATGACACTTGCTAAACTACTAAACCACATCTACCTTGCAGGGACGCTCATGAGTCACAGCCTCAAAACTGCCTGGGGATTTTCAAATAAAAGGCCCTTATGTGTTTGCAAGTTACTATCCTGCTGGGTTATCTTCTTCAATAACTGTTTCTTCGCATTGCATTGCTGCACCATGAAAATCTTGCTTTATTATACCTTCTTCAGAGAATCCTCAGCTCTACATTCTGCCTGTCGTGTGGGTTTACTGAGAGCTAACTTTCAAAGTCATGCATTCTACGGTAAGTGTATTTTAAACCATGCAGCATCACATTAAAAAGAAATGGCAGTCATTCTGCCCTGGAAACTGTTCCCTAGCATGACATTACTTTAATTCACTGGCTCCTTGTAATCAAGATCTAATAAACAGCACCTTTAAATAAGTCCTACACACAGCCTGCATTGTTACAATCAATTGAACTACTTAAAAAAGAAAACCTCTGAGGCTATCTGGAGGCATTCTGTGCTTCCCTCTGTTTTATGGCACAACCTTAGACACGACGTGTAAAAAGGTCAAGACAGCATGTAGGCTTTTGCATTAAACAGCAGAACACTAATTAGTTTTAGTGACAATGGGGTTCTGTTAGTGTGTTCTAATATTTTGATGCTTAATTTTGTTTGAAACCTCTAGCCATAATACACAAAAGGTCTTCTATCTTCCAGTTTTTCTTATGCCTTGATTTTACATCCCTATTATCTATTTGAACAAAGGATGTATATTTTCCATTTCTGTATTTTCATTAAGAGTCTATTCTAAAATCTAATTTCAAAATGGTTCATTTAAAAGAACAAGAGATTTAACATGGAACCTAATATTTCACTATGAGTTTCAACATTTTTTCAAATTTCAAATGTAAATTGTGTTAAAACATACTATCAATGTGTTTTAATATTTATGCATGTTAACTATCCAGAGCAAGAGTACTATGTTATAAAATGTTAAACATTAACTGTTGAGTGTCAAAACTTTTTAAAAATTGGATTTCCACATTTCTGAAATCTATTTTAACAGGAGAAATTATATAGTCCTTCAAAACCAAAGAATAATTTTTTCATCACTATTTGTATCTATATCCTTATTCTTTTTTCTAGGATATAGGTAAATACATATCTATATCGTTATTCTTTTTTCTAGGATAATAGGTAAATACCTAAAACATTCTCCAGGATTAAGAGCTGCAACTGAAGAAAATAACACTATTTAAGACTTTATTAACAAACTGGTATGTATCCAAAATACCAATTACTGTAAGTAGTGTGTAGTACGGTATGACTTTCTATAATGTAAATAACAAACTGAATAAATTTTCCTCAGCTAACTTGGAATTGCCAGTTCCTTGTACGAGACAGATTTATGCCACATTTTGGTATCATTTACTGTTTTTTAAAAATCAGTTTGAGGTCATAAGCTTACATTGGTCACCATCTTTTCAAGAGGTTATTGGGCTAATGCTTTAATAATACCTCCTGACGCTGTTCTCCCATGGGATTAAAAGCAATCAAATCTGTAGGTGGGGAAAAAAACCCACATTCTTCTTTGTTCCCCCTAGCCGACTTGGCTGTGGTCTACAGAAGCTGAACTTTCATTAAAAGAAAATAAAGTTTCTAGCCCTTCATCTTGTAAGGGTAGCGTCTTTATACCGTAAATCAATACACTGCTGTTTGGTTTGCTCTCCAGCTAGACAGACCAAAACAATATAGCATCAAGGGAAGTGGGAGCATCCCCTCCAAGCCATTTGTCTTAATGGAGTGCCCACTTCAAAACTGACTTCTTACTGCTTCCATGATGCCAATTTAATTGTTATCAAGCAAGACCCAAAGAAACAAATCCAATTATAAAGCCAATTCTTTATAACCAAAATGGGATATATGTGGGTGTGCTGTAGACTGCTTGCCATGTACTAGGCCCTGTAATAAACAAGTAAATACATCACCTTATTTTATCTTATGCGAGAGGTGTTGATTCTAACCTCCACTTTACAAAGGAGAAATTGGAGACAGAGAAGTTAAGTAACTTGCTGAAGGTCACATAGCTCATTAAGTGAAACAGCTGGAACTCTCACCTAAATCTGTCCAATACCAGATTTTAGTCTCTTAACCACAATATCATGTTGTCTAGCAAAAGCAATAACCTAATTCTGCATTCATTTATATTCTGTACTGTCTCTGAACATTTCCAAGGATTTGCCTCACAATGACTCTTATTGGAACAGAATAAAATGGAATTTTCTGGTCCATATATTTTCTGTACTCAATGGAAATGACACTCAAGTCTTGAAAAAGGGTAACGCACACAAGTTATGGAGTCAAAGTATCTGGGTAATTTAGGCAAGTTACATAACCTCTCTGAGTCTTACTTTCTCATCTGTAAAATGGAGGCAATAATAGCTACTATCCAGGATCGTTGTTAAGATTGGAGTTAACAATTTATCAAACACTAGCTTCATGACAATCACTCTGTTCAAAACTTTACTTGCGTTATCTTAATTCATCCTCACAATGATCCTCTGTGGGTTTACTTATCCTGACACGTATTCATCCATTCATTAAAAAAAATTATCGGGGCGCCTGGGTGGCGCAGTCGGTTAAGCGTCCGACTTCAGCCAGGTCACGATCTCGCGGTCCGTGAGTTCGAGCCCCGCGTCAGGCTCTGGGCTGATGGCTCGGAGCCTGGAGCCTGTTTCCACTTCTGTGCCTCCCTCTCTCTCTGTCCCTCCCCCGTTCATGCTCTGTCTCTCTCTGTCCCAAAAATAAATAAAAAACGTTGAAAAAAAAAATTATCATCTGCTAGGTTGAGGAATCTCTGTTTGGCCTGGAAGCCTCTAAAATTTCTGATATGCAATAAGGTTGCTCTGTGAAAGTGCTGCACCTAAGTTATGAGTATTGCCTGAGGTCTTTTGCATATAACAAGCAATACTTCCTGATAAGTCTTCTCTGATAGTTAGGTTAGAGTAGATTCCTCACTGTCCCTCAAACACACTCCCTTGCCCCAAATGTATTAATTGTGTACTCTCTACCCAAATTTCTTTCTCCTCCTTCTCAGTTTTCCAGATCTACCCTTTAATTCATTCATTTATTCAACAAATACTTTTTGAATGCCTACTGTGTGACAGGAGCTGTCGTGGGTGCTTGCGATTCAGAAGCAAAAAAAATCAGAGAAAAAAAATCCTAACCCATGGAACTTACATCTTACTATAATGATTAATCATTCTTTACAAGTATAGCATAGAATAGAGTATTCAGGGTACAGACTGAGGATGGAAATGGTCAATGGCTACGAGGTTTCAAACAGAGTATTAATAATACGAATACCCCTTTTCTCTAGTGAGGCCATGCAGACCTCTGGGTTCTGAATCACAATAACCTGTGAGTGGTTAAGCAGAACTTAGTCACCCTACTTTTTGCTAAGTCAAGGTTGGAGGGCAGGGAATAGAACTAAACACTCTCCCATGTTTCCTCCAAGGAGCCACTCTGTCTTGCCTGCTTAATGATTTAACCTGTTTACTGTTTGGTTCTTTTTCATCATCACCTGCTGCTTACTGCCTCATCTGTGCTCCCTCCAACTGTAAAGGGGGCTAGGAAAGGGGCATGCTGAAGTACACCTGGCTCTGAAAGTCTAGATTGGTTTTGGAAAAATCCAGACTACCAACTTAATAAAAACAAGCTATATTTTAATAGTGCAGCAGTAAATTATTTTTCAAGAATGTAGCTACTAGACCATCACAATACCCAATATGTCTTGGTTCCTAACTCAATATTTTTAATTACTTGCCTTTATTGGTCAGACAAAATGTAGAGTCAAGTTTCAAGTAATACCTTTTATTGGACTAATGGTGGAATATTGACAGAGAAGCTTTGGGGATATAGAAAACCCCCGCTAGGTCAGTAAGGGATTGACTCTGAGGAAAGGATTTCTGTAGGCAGAGAACCCTCTCTGTCAATATTGTACAGTTTGCCCAATAAAGGGTATTACTCAAAACATGCTGGGTGTTTTGCTTTTACATTAAAAAGAAATGGAGTGTTGTGAGTTAAAGATGTTATTATATAGGATAAATCCTATTAAAGGCAGTTATTTCACCTGACCAAACCTCTATTCCCTCATCCAAGAAATAATAAAATCTATCCTGTCTACTTGATAGGGTTGTTGTATATCATTAGTTAACATTTATGAAAATATTTTATAATTGGTAAGTATGATGAAATAAGTGATTTTTTATTGATCATTAATATGCCTAAACTGTTAATGGCAATAAACCTAAATTAATAGATACCAAAGAGGTATTAACACTGCAAATGACAATGATGGGAGAGAGAGAGACAGAGAGAGAGAGCGAGCCAGGGAGGAGCAGAAATAGAGGGAGAGAGAATCCAAAGCAAGCTCCAAGCTGTCAGCATGAAGCCCGATGTGGGGCTCGAACTTGTGAACCATGAGAGATCATGACCTGAGCCGAAACCAAAAGTCAGATGCTTAACCAACTGAGCCACCCAAGAACCCCTAAAAGGCTACTATTAAAAGGGTTAATCTTTGTAGTTGAGGATGGTCCTCTAGGTATGAGGTATTTATACCAGTTTGCACAGACAAGTCTAGACTTTTGTTTCATTGAAAGTACTGGTTTATTTATTTTGATCACAAATCAAAATTTGTGGATTTGATCACAAAGGAAGTCAAGGAAATTGTTACCCTGATTATTCCAAAATGAAACAAGAGTCTATTTAGAATCCAATTGAATCCAATTTGAATTCCCATTTCAACATTCATGATTTATAATGTTAATTCAAGTTAACAAAATACTCCTGAGTGCCTACTATGGGCCAGGCAATACAGTTACATCATGCCCATTAGCATTTTCATTCAGAGGTAGAAGGTGTTTATAAGAGGACATATCATACCTAGGGAAAGATAGCACTTGTCCTATAGTACCCAATTAAAATGGGTCATGGTAGCACCTGTGAGACTCATTTCTTTCTTATTGTCTAGGCTTTCCTTTTGCAAGTTGTCACAATAGATAGTTCCATTAATGAATCCCTAGTAATATGAAAAAGAGCAAACCCATGATTGTTCAATGCCATTCACAAAATCCCAACAAAAGCTCTGTATTCTATCTCAGAAAGAACTGTTGGATTCTAAATTGATTCTTCTTTCATTTTGGAATATTCAGGGTAACAATTTCCTTGACTTCTTTTGTGATCAAATACAAATAAACCAAAACTTTCAATGAGACACAAAAGTCTAGACTTGTCTGTGTAGACTGGTATAAATACCTCACACCTAGAGGACCATCCCCAGCTACACAGATTAACCCTTTTAATAGTAGCTTTTTAGGGGTGCCTGGGTGGCTCAGTTGGTTAAGCATCTGACTTTTGGTTTCAGCTCATGTCATGATCTCACAGTTCATGAGTTCAAACCCTGCATCAGGAATCGTGCTGACAGCTTGGAGCTTGCTTTGGATTCTCTCTCCCTTTATCTCTGCTCCTCCCTGACTCGCTAGCTCTCTCCCTCACTCTCTCTCTCTTTCTCAAAATAAATAAACTTTAAAAATAGCAGCTTTTTAGACCAGTTTAATGTATTTGCCAAAATCTTAATTTTCTCCAAAGTAATAAAGGTTATTCAGCTATCATTTTTGCTACAAGCTGTTATTTTTAAAACAACTCATCAGATAAGTGCATCCAGGACCAGGTAACTACTTCTTGAGAGTGCCTTCTCTCATAAGAGTCAGTAACTGACAAGAGTAATGTTTCTAAGAAACCCCACAGCATAGGATGGAGTTTTAGAGAGTTCAATCTGAGATCTATGTCGATAGGGGACCATCCGTACTTAATCAGCTGAGACAATACAATGAGGGTAGATTCTTTTTGCTAAAGGTATCAACAGTTTCAAGTATACTGGTGTCATATTAAACTAACCCAAATTCAGCTAGTTTAGTTTATTTGACCAATAATTCATTCAACAGCTATGAATGCCTACTATGTGCTGGGCATTGTGCTAGATGTTAGGTTGCTTACAATCTATAAAAGAGGCAGGCATGGTAACAAATGTGATGTGGTGGAAACGAAGATAGAGCAATTAAAGGAGATGAATAAAGGTCTCCAAGAAAAGATGAAGCAAGAGAAGAGTTGTGGGAACCAGTAGGAGTCAGTCAGAAAAGAGATGGAGCTTGTAGAGAGGGGTTTCCAAAAGGAACAGCATATACCAAGGACCAAGGAAAAGTGAAAGTAAACCTCATTGTCGTTTACTCTATGAGGCCCCTTAAGGTCCCATGTAAGCTTGTTTCAGAGCTGCCAGGAGGCCCAGTGAAGTCACCTACTATAGCTCTGTCAGAGGTCCCTGCTTAGAGTCCTAGATAGAGCCTCAGGTGGTTTTGATGCCTTAGCAAAACCTTTCCCTGAGTAGAAGAGGGAAGGCCCAGCCTTTTCCCACTTGAGGGGAAAAAAAAGCATTTTTTGAAAAGATCAGCCCTCTAGGAAACTGTCCTGGAAAGACAGAGGGAATCATTCTAAACCTGAATTAATATTCTTCAGCCTTATTATCATACTCAACCTGAAATTTATCCTCACATGAGAAATCCTGTCCTTTCTCTTCACACAGAAGAGCACTTGGCTTCCGTTTTTATTTCTGATGCCACTTCAGGCTGTTGTCCAAGGAATTTCCATTCGCAAACGGCAAGTGCATTCACATTACAAAAGAAAATGAAGGTAGGTAAAGGCAAAACTGAGAGCAGACGCTTGAACTTGGCTTTAACAGAGAGAAGAGTTTCCAAACTCGAGATACCAAGAAATCAATAACTCCACACACAAAACTCAATAGCACTATTTTATATTCAGGCCATTCATACCCTCTGGCTACTGCTTTGTTTAAAATGGCTTTAAAAAAAAGTAGTAATAACTAGAAGCAATTGTTTTCCTTTTCCATTCTCAGTTCACCCGGTGATTAGACTGAGGTTTGTTTGTTTGTTTGTTTGTTTGTTTCCACAGGCAAAGATGATGTGTGCCAAAAGGGATTTTTTGTAACGGCGTTATATACCTCTAGTAATAGGATTTTGCTATAAAAAATCCAAATGCAACCTTAATGATAGAGACACAAACACAGCATTAAGGATAATGGTATCTTTGGGCAGCTAGATGAATTGAAACATGCAAACATGGTGTTAACACTTTGTTCTCAATATAGGGCCTCACTATCCATTCAGACTACACATAACTGGCCAGAGTTAAGTAAGTCAATATTAGTTTATGAATGCAAAAGTATCCACTGTTTTCTAGTTATCTGATAAATCAGGATTTCTAAAATTGTTTTAGAAAACTCTGTAATTTCACAAACCATTATTCTAATAGGTTTACTTGATTGGTTGTTGCTTTTTTTAAACATTTCTGCTTTCATAAGAAATATTATAAGAACATGACCTATGAAAAGCCACAGACTCTGAAGAACAATCATCAACAATTAAAGAAAAAAGAAAGGAAACAGTTCCCTACTGAATATACTCTTTCTACTTCATAAGAAATGTCACAGGGCTATTTTTTGTGTCTGAGAGAAATGGTGTTGTGATGACTTGTCCCTTTGCACAATCACATGCTCTGTCCTGCATTTGCACCCCCCAACACACAAAACAAAACGAGACTTCCTCGAGACCTGCTTTGGGATTTCTTCTGGCAAAGAAGCTTTCCACTCCGATTTCCATGACTTATTTATTCATTCCATAAATACTTGCTGAACATTACTGTGTACCAGGCAATGTGCTAGATTCTGGGGTCCCAAAGGTAGAATGATGGCGGGCCCTTTCCCTGACATAGTTTATAGTCTGATACTTGGAGACGTGGATAAGGAAAAGGACAATTATGGAGATACATGGATATGGGGACAAACTGGGTGCTCTAAGAAGGGCCACCTAATCCAATCTAGAGGGTCAAAAACACTTTCCTGAAAGACAGACTATCGTCACTGAGTGCTGAGCCAAGGGAAAGAGTGGAGATATGGGTGCTGAGAGGCGGATTGGATAGATTTAAACAAAACCTAAAAAAAAAAAATATTGAAAATAATCAAGGAGACCTATGAGGTCAAATATTTAGAACTAGTCACTAGGAGCATTTCTAGATATATATGGTATGGAACAGTAGGATTTGGAATCAGAAAACTGGGTTCAAGGCCAAGGCTCTAATTCTTGTAAGCTATGTGACCCAAAATAAATCATTTAAACTCTCTGGGGAGTGGGTTTTTTTTTTTCTTCCTCATCTGTGAAGCTAGAATAATAATGTACCGGTTCTGCCATTCTCATAGAGTTGTTAGGCTCAAATAAAATAGTGGATGTGAAAATACTTTTTAAACTGTAAAGCATTACACAAATGTTAGTTATTATTATTAAAACAAAAGTAGAAGTGGGCTAGTAGAATTAATAGGATTTAGACACAAGAAAAAAACAGAGATTATGAATATAAAGTGAAAGATAGTTCCCTATCTTGCTAGGGTAATGGCCAAAATTAATTTCCCAAAGTCCGGGAAATTTGCCAGAAATATATGAAGGAGGTGCAAATTCCTATTTTTAAAAAAGGGAAGAAGTTTAATATGTGATAAAAAGCAGTGCTGAAAAGAAGGGGAGCTCTTCTCCCTATTTAAGATGTCAGAGAAGGAAGCAACAGGGTACAATACACCATCAAGAAACTAAGCTCTCGTGACCATACGGATATTTCCAGCAGCTACAGCATTTAACTGAGAGCATACATTTTTAAAATTTTAAACATAAAAAATAAGGAATATGTAAGCCTACTGGAGTAAAAACCAGAAGAAAAAAGTCAAGCTGAGGTGAAATGTCTGTACAAAAATCAGATGATAGAAATATGTATAGGTAGAGTAGGTTGATGGAAGAGGAGGGAAAAGCTCAGCAAGAACATAGACACCCATTATGAGCAACAGACATATTGAACATCTTTCTCCAGGCACTGTGCTTTGTGCTGGGGCTAGACAAGGCATGGTTCCTGTTCTCTAGGGGCTCATAGTACACTAGGAAACCTCTTAGAGCATTTTAGAAACAAACAGAACAGAGTGATAATGAGCTTAAGACCTAATAACAGATGGTCTAAGGTGGTGCTAAAAGAGAGATCAAAGATATTGGAGTTGTTTATGGAGTTGTTTGAAGCAAAAGAGAAAATTTCCACAGCTCACAGCATGGCCTATATAATCACAGAGGAAGAGGAGCCATGCTCTCCTGGGTCTGAGGATTACACTGCTGAGTCCTCCTTGGCCCTTAGCATTGCCTGCAGGAACTTCTGTGCAGCTTCAATGGGAGCAAGGGAGAAGTGCAAAGGTTTTAATGAGGACATACTTCAGAGGAGAGGGGGAGCATATCAGGAGCTGTGGCTTCTCAGGTTTACTTAGAACAAAATCATCCATCTTCATCATCAGTCTCTTCATCACAACAACAAAATAGCTTCAGTGTGTATGCCAGGCATTTTTCAGGGTGTTTTAGATACATTCTGCCACTTACAATTCCTCTGTAAGATATACATTATTTTCTCCATGTTATCAGAGATCAGAGCAAACTAGGTGCTTGCACTGCCTTCAGGCTGGCCTGGAATAATGCAGGGTCGTCCAAGGCACAGAGACAGCAGAGCTAGTGGAAAAACATGGTCCAAGGAAACCTGGGGACATAGATTGTGCTGGACACTGAGCCTAAGGGTGAGGGGGAAAATGATAATATAATAATGCTAATAATTATTATCATTTATTGACACTGAGGGCCAGGTGCTGGGCTAAGTGCATCCCATGGTATAAGAAGCTCATCTGAATGTGTCTCTGAACAGTGAGAGCACACCTAGTCCCCCCACCTTGTGCCAGGTTTTATACCTGGGTCACAGGTTTAAAGGCCAGAAGCCATTGCCCATCGAGTGGATGGACAGGGAAAAGATTATGAAGCAAGCAAATTGACCAGCTATGCTTATGGTATTGTGTGATTTGCCATCCCCATATCAATAAAATTTATTCCTATGTGGAATAAAAATATTAACAAGGAATGATGATGTGAAGATACACATACACAGCATCATTTCAGCAATAGCAGAAGACTATAAATAATAAGTTCTATTTATCTTTTAAGGCTCAGCTCAAATGTTACATCCTCTGCTACCTGTTCGATCCGGAAGGACAGAGGTTCTAATTTTGGTTCTGCCACAGTACTGTGTCCTTGGGCAAGTTACTTAACCAGTCTGAGGTTCAGTTTCTTTGTTCATCCACTCAACAAATATAATCAAAGTCTCCTATGCACCAGGCACTGTTCTAAGCATTGGAGATAAATCACTGGAGGGGAAGGGGAAGCCCTATTCTCAAGGAACTTACATTCTAACAGGGGATGAGAGACAATAACAAATAGGTATGGTTAATGGTGATAAGTGCTCTGAAGAAGAATAAAGCAGGATAAGGAGACAGAGAGTGACAAGGGGTGCTATTTTCTTTGTGATTATCAGGGAAGCCTTTACTGATGAGTTGAAGTTTCAGCAGAGATCTGAATTGAAATGAGAGCAAACCATTCAGATATTTGGGGAAAGAGCATTCTAGGCAGAGAGAACAGCAAGTACAAAGGCCCTGAGGGGAGAATGTGCATGTTGTGTGTGAAGAATAGGGAGGTCAGCATTGCTAGGAGGGTATATTTTAAGGAGAGGAGTGAGAGATAAGGGCAGAGAGAAACTGGGGCCAAAATTATTTGGGGCCTTCTTAGCCATGGTAAGCTTTTGACTAACCATAGAGTTGTTGTGATGATTAAATGAGATACTGAAGAAGGAGTGCTTGATACACATAAGGTGCTCAATAAGTGGTAGCTATTATTATTACTCCTTTCCCAGCAATTATAAGAGTGAGATAAGAAAGGACAGTAGGATTTTAAAATCTTTCTTTGAAATTATTCCGAAAGTGACAAATGGAGTAAGACCCTAGATCCGAATGGTATTTCCTGTCCCTGTTTTCCCCCTCCCTGTCACCCTGGAGCACTTTTCCAGTTATGATAGTTTAGGATAATTTGCTCCCATACCAAGCATAAGAGACACAAAGAAAGATACCTAACAACCCATCCTGGGACCCAAATGGAAGCACCAATGATTTTAATTATAACTCTTCAATTGTGGCCACCATACCCAATTATTTGGAATCCTTTTTTTAAGACATTTAAAATTATATTGGTAATTTGCTTTTCCTTCCATATATGGATATGTTCTTTCACAAAACCACTCTGCCTCTCAGAGGCTTAAGAACAGTAACTGTTTGAGAACTGAAAATGATGAGGTAATTGCTAACTTTTCAGCTAATTCTTTTTCATACGTTCATTATTCAAAAATAAAAAATGAAACCCACAGAATATAGTGGGCAGAGTTAGAAAAGGATGTTTTATATATCATTTCTAGAAGATTTGCAGTTGTACTTTGTGATTCAGAGCTTAGTAGGCACAGAATTTAGAATAACTCTGTTTATCTGTGCAAACTTTCCTTAGCCTGTTGCAACTCCCAAGTCCAACTCTTACACATGGGTGTTGGGTAGAATATACTGAATAAAAAGTATACAAAGACTTAATTTTTCTCCTGCCTACAAAGATCTCCAAATCTTTACTATTCTGCACAGCTGCCTAGAATAGACAACAGTAGAGCCATTGTCCATGATTCAAACTGAAGAGGAGTGAAAATACCATTAACCCTTTAAAACAGAATTATCTTATTCTTTTGATTTCACTACACACTATAATGTGTTTGTGGCCATATTTGGATCATATCCGGTTAGAACACAGGAATAATAGATATCATTCAGATAATAATTAGCCATGTACTTGCAATAGCGGGATGTGAAGTCAAAGGAAAACACTAAAAATGTTGTTTTTTTGGACCATGACAAAGAGCTTTTTAAATGAGTTTGAGCATTTTTTGTGGCTGACTCATGTCTGGAGGCCTCACTATGGTCACCAATGCTTCAACTTTTGTACTTTTAATTTCTATCTTTGACAATTTTAAATACTAAATAACACAAGGCTTTCTTATTGCCTGCAAGTGCATATAGTTTCTCTTTGTTTCCTCTATTTTCTGTTTGTAAGCAAATGCTACAATTTTAGATCACATGTTTTAGCCATTGTTGTTGATTAAAGGGAATTATAACATGTCTTAGGATAATGGACCTTACAATTTCACCATTGATGTTTTAAAATTATAAAATCAATCCTATAAATCCTAGCCTACATTTTATTTTTTTTTTACTTTATCTAAATTAGGTATTATTTCTTTTGCACTTGGCAAATTAAAGTTCTAATTACAGGAAAATGAATAATAAATTGTGATAGTATGAATATTTACTTACTTACTTACTTACTTACTTACTAAAAAAGACTAAAAGGACATATACCAAGATGCTACCAGTGGTTACTTTGGGGAGAAAAAATATAGGTGATCAATTTCTTCGTTGTGCTTTTATATATTTTCCAAATTTGCCCTGGTAGTCATATATCGCTTTTATAACCTTAGAAACTTTTCAATTTTTTTGATTGTGAAAGAAAAAAACAAGTCCAAACTCTTAGTAGATCATTAATACATTAGAATCACCGAAAATGTGCTCCTACAGAAACAGACCCTCTCAAAGGAAAGTAATTAGTTTCAAAACCCTCTTTTCTTAAAGGAATACTTAAACTTTGATTTCATAACACAACACAAAGTTCCATTGAAACAGATACTTGTTGGCAGTTCAGTACAGGAATTTTATTTCATGTATATAGAGAATGGAGAACTGGGAAATTCTTATTTAGCTTCAGCATCCCCACCTTATTAAGATGTCTTAAAATATCTACCTGTTCTTCACTCACTGTTCATGCACCATCTGGACTCCTAAGTCAGAGAAGGAGAAAAAAAAGGAACATTGGACCATTTTGCAGCAAAATCTATCTGCATGATTGATACTGGCTGCACAGAATCAATCTGCTGGGCTACGTTTTGGCATTTTAAGCATGGACCCTTTCTTTCCTCCTGCGTCTTCAGAGATAAATTTCTTGGTCTAGAGCTTTACTGATTTTTTAAAGGAACTACTCAAGCCTCCTCTCTCTCGGTCCTCCCTCTGCCTTCTTGGCAGAGATGTTACCCCTTGACTCTTTGGGAGAGCCAAGCGACCACTTAAAGACACTCCTCAACAGCTGACTCTGATATTTGGCAGCCCATGCTTAGCTCTGTCCATTTCCCTGAAGTTCTCTTCTACAGGTCGGGCTCTATTGAACTTCAAAGACAAATACTGGGCACAGAAATGACACAGAGAGGGCAGAGGGGCATGAGAACTGGACCTTGAGCACCTAAGTGCTGAAACAGTTTTTCTTTGTTCTTAACTGGTGCCTAGCTAATTGTTGGTGCTTAGCAAAGTTGAAATAATAAAAATGTTACTATTAACAAAAATAATAGGATTTTAAGCAGAATGATGTTTGGGAACCATTGTTCATAAAAAGCTAAAGGACAGATTCTGGCATCTTTGATCTTTCCAATGTCCTAGCTTGAAGAGATTTGTTAAAATGTGCCGCCCTTAGGGGGTAGAGGAGTATAGTAGATCAAACAGGGGAACAGGTCCAATGGGAATCTCACTAAAAAGCAAGCCACTTAACATCAAATATGAATACTACAAGTTAAATGCACAAGACTAATTATTATTCTTGCTTCAAGTAAATTTTCCCTCTGCCTCAGTTGGCTTTGGAAGCAGTTTTATCATCGAATATGGAATATTAGTCAGTAACAACATATGTGTCCTCATACTACTACTTTGTTTAAAGCTGAAACTAAGATAAAAACAATTCTTGGGTATTTCTAGTCACCTTTGAATTCTCCTCACTTAAAAGCTAAAAGAGAATGATCAAAAGAAGTCAACAAGAATGGCAAAATGTGGGTAACTGCAAAACTGAATGATAAGGAATTCATTATGGTTTTCTCTTTACTTTTGTGTATGATTGAAATTTTTCATGATGAAAAGTTCCTAAAAAGCTAGCAGCAAATTACAGCCATCTGTGTCCTCATTTGGCCACAAAATATTTTGTGTGATCTCTGAAAAGTTTCATCCCTGTCCCTCAGTTTTCATAACTATACAAAGTTTGGTTAGTCTGGATAATGTGCAAGGTGTTCCTTCCTGCTCTTGATTTTTATGCCATTTTCTGCCTTTAGTCACATTTTTCATAGCATCCTCTAGGTCTTATGAATTTCATAATCTGAGATCTATGAGAGATCCAAGAAACTGGAGTGACTAAGACCTGTGCTTCCATTCCAGATCTCATACACACTTGCTTTGGACAAGTCACTTAAACAGTCAGTTTTCTCCCCTATAACTAGGAATAATAGTAGTACTTTCTTCCCTGGTTATTGTAAAGACAAGATATGGAAAGTGCTTAAACACAGGACCTGGCACCTTATATGCTCTCAATAAACATAAGCTATTGCTGCTTTTGTGATGGTGGTTATTATTATAGCCATTCTCTTGCAGCCTGGAACATCTGCCCTTGATCTATCCTTTCTGACTGAAGAGGCAGAAGGAAAAAACATTAAAAACAATGAAGTTACGAGTGACTGCAGGTGGATCGCTAGTTTTTCCTGAAAGCATATACTTGCTTTACATAAAGTGTCAAGAAGTCAAAATAGGGTGCTGTGCCTGCACACACACCTTACACACCAGAGCTCCATGAGCTCCAGCCTCTTTCTCGAGCTGTAGAATTTTCCTTCTCGACCAGGTATTTATATTATGAGCATTATTTTATTAAAGTATTGTAAGCACAAGTCTGAGAGTGGCATTCCTGATTTAACTTGTGCTCTTTCCTCGGAGGTATGAGCAGTGGCCCCAGGGAAATTAAAGGTCTAGATTGTTAGTCTAGTCTAGTTAATAGCCCTTCTGATTTCAAAATCAAAGATCAATTAGCATCTAGTGTGGACCAAAATAGCTACAGAAAAATTTTTTTTCTAATCTTAACAATTCCTTTACAAAAGCAACAGAAATTCAACCATGCAACAAACCATGACTTGAGTACCCAAAAGAAGAATTCACACATAGTATCTACTTTTTGAAAAGCTCTAAGTGATAGATATTATTATCCCCATTTTACAGATGAGAAAATAGAGATTTAGCAAGGTTTAATAGCTTGCCCAATGCCATAAAAGCTGGTAGGTGAAAAAACATAAATTGTGGCTACAGAATCCGTATGTGGGAACAAAATTAACATCACCTCCTTGAAAGAAAAAAAAACTTACTGAAAAAAAGTTTTTAATTTCTGGAAAGAAACTCATGGAGATCCTCTGCCATGGTTTCTGCTCTGTTCCAAAGCAGCAAATGCTCATTAGATCTCAGGTTAAGAATGCAATAAAAATGCCTGCAATCACTTTATGAATTATACCTTGGTTTTGAAAAATTTCCCAATTTTGCTGGACTTTGTCAAACAAAGGCCCTAATTGTCCACATAACACAGGCATAATCCTCAACATCAAAACTCTTCCAGTGAGATTACATTGCATCTGACCATTATCTGTTAGCTTAAAAGAAAGCTGACAGGAATGATGGGGCCAGTGCAAGCTGTAGAAGAGATCAGCCATTCTCTTAGGTGATGAGAAAGACACTGCACACACGTTACAGGGTTTTTAACCTTTGTTTTATGCTCTTTACATGATGACTTTGACCTGGGAAAGGGGTAGTAAAACAGACACTCTTATGCTAATTGGAGTGTGAATTTATACAACAATGTGGGAAACAATTGTAGCAACAGGCACCAAGAGCCTGAAAAGGCGTTTTTGTCCTTGGACTCTAATTCTTCTTCTTGAATCTATGACAAAGAAATTATCAGAATTATGGAAAAACTTTATGTTCAAATATGTCCATGACAATGGAGAAAATCCAAAACAATCCAAATGTCTGATAATAAGCTAATAGTAAATTAATTATGCCAAAGTAAATTAAGGCAGAACCACACAATGAAATAGTATGTCTCCATTAAAACTTATGCTTACAGGGGTGTCCAGATGGCTCAGTCAGTTAAGTGTCCTACTCTTGATTTTGGCTCAGGTCATGATCTCACAGTTCATGAGACTGAGCCCTGTGTCTGTCTGGCTCTGTGCTGACAGTGCAGAGCCTGCTTGGGATTCTCTCTCTCTTCCTCTCTCTCTGTCCCTCCCTCACTTGTGCTCTCTCTCCCTCTCTCAAATAAAATAAACATGAAAAAAAACTTATGCTTACAAATCCATTATAAATTATGTCACTGTGAAAAATGCTTGTGCTATTATTGTGTTAAATAGAAAAAAAATACAAACTTACAAACACTACTCCTATGACTACCTGTATTAACTTCTCTCTGTCTTGGTTTCTTCATTTGTAAAATGTGACTATTACTAATAATACTTTCTTGGGTTGTTACGAAGGTTAAATGATAGCATAAAAGTAAGCTTACAGTAAGTAAGCACTGAGTTTTAACTATACAATACAGGTATTATCATCCTCATTTTACATTTTTTTAACATTTTATTTTTATTTTGAGAGTGATATAGACAGCAAGCTGGGGAGGGCAGAGAGAGAGAGAGAGACAGAGACAGAATGCCAAGCAGGCTCTGCTCTGTCAGCACAGAGCCCAACATGGGGCTTAACCCCACAAACAGCCAGATCATGACCTGAGCCGAAATCAAGAGTTGGACGCTTAACAGACTGAGCCACCCAGGTGCCCTTGTCATCCTCATTTTATAGATGAGATGACTGAGGCACAGAGGGTAACTCAAGGAGCAAGATAGCTGAGGGCAACTAGCAAAGACTGGATTTGAACTTGTCTGGCACCAAGTCCCATGGCTTTAACCACTACAGAATGCCTCCTGCCAGAAAGAGGAAACTCAGGAGAGCAAGTCAGATTGGAAAAGAAGTTACTGTCATTTTAAAAATAGTCTTGAACAAACTGAGGGTTGATGGGGGGTGGGAGGGAGGGGAGGGTGGGTGATGGGTATTGAGGAGGGCACCTTTTGGGATGAGCAATGGGTGTTGTATGGAAACCAATTTGACAATAAACTTCATATATTGAAAAAAAAGAAAACAGAGAAAAAAAAATAGTCTTGAGATGATGAGTTGCTCAAACACCATGTCAAGAAGTCAGATCATTACTTTGAACTTCATATTATTTTATATTTCTATGTAGTATTTTTTATTTATTTTTGGGACAGAGAGAGACAGAGCATGAACGGGGGAGGGGCAGAGAGAGAGGGAGACACAGAATCGGAAACAGGCTCCAGGCTCCGAGCCATCAGCCCAGAGCCTGACGCGGGGCTCGAACTCACGGACCGCGAGATCGTGACCTGGCTGAAGTCGGACGCTCAACCGACTGCGCCACCCAGGCGCCCCTCTATGTAGTATTTTTTAAAGAAAGCCATGCTCAAATTAGACATGAAGGATATGCATACTGTAACATTGTTCTTCGAATTAGATGACAACTCATCTTCTTGAGTGGAAGAGAGACGAGCAAGGTCAGGAGAGGAACTCAAAACATTTTTGGGAAAACAAAGCAAAACAAAACTTGTATCTAGAGAAGAAGAATAAGGAAGAAAAGAGAAGACAGGAGTTGGGAAACCATTACCTAAAGAAAATAGGTTGGCAAAGTTGGTGCAATCTTGCTCTGTAAATTCCTAAGGGAGTTTTCACACAAAGAGTGATATGGGGGAAGTGGGGAGGCTACTGGGAGGTGGGTGAAGGAGTGAAAGGAAGATAAACACCCTCAGGACAGGGACATATCAGCAAAATCACTGAATTAGTGGAATCTTCATGGTAACAGTGGAGGTTTCAAGGGCAACTGTGCCTTTGGAAAAAAAATGAAACTGATCAATGAGAAATGGCCAATCATCTATCAGGCTTAAAACAGGTATGCGACTCAGGATCTCAGAACTGAGTTTAGATTTTATATGTATAAATTTTAGATTTCATATGTATAAATACATATGTATGTGTTTACACACACACACACACACACACACACACACACACACATTAGAAATAGGCATAAAGAAAGTGGGCTAAGAAATAGTTCCTCTGAGAATTTAGTAAGGAGACAGATCACACTTCCCTCTATTATTTTTAAAATATTAATACCTAACGAGTTATTCATTTTAAGGATGACTCTTTATCTAATTTTGCAAAATGTGCAATAGGTCATCCCAGAGACTCTAAAGATTTGGGAGGTCTTTTAGCACAGTGGTTTAAAACATAATCTCCAACCATGGTTTGAATCACAACTCCAACACATACTAACAGTGGGATTTTGAGCAATTTAACTTCTTTAAACTTCAATTTCCTGAAGTGTAAAATGAGAATAAAATAATACAAAACATATTATACTACATAGATTTTATTTTTTTTAATTTTTTTTAAACATTTATTTATTTTTGAGACAGAGAGAGACAGAGCATGAACAGGGGAGGGTCAGAGAGAGGGAGACAGAATCTGAAACAGGCTCCAGGCTCTGAGCTGTCAGCACAGAACCCGACACGGGGCTCGAACTCACAGCCCTCACGGACCGCAAGATCATGACCTGAGCTGAAGTCGGCCGCTTAACCGACTGAGCCACCCAGGCGCCCCTATACTACATAGATTTTAAAAGAGAAATCATAATAAAGTGCTTAACACAGTGCCTGGCACAAAGCACTCAGCAAATGTTAGCGGTCATGATTTATAGCAACACATCAAAAAGACTCTAAGCTCCTTGAGGGCAGGGACTGTCTTTTTTATCTTTGAGTATTCAATGCCTTTCACAAATCCTGGAACATAAGAAGCAGGCTTCACTAACTAGTTAGGAAACGACAGAAAAAAAGGAAAGTGGGAGGCAGGGAAGCAGGATCAGGGAGAAGTTTATCATACGGGAGAACATGAACTGTCAAATGAATTTTAATCCTAACAAGAGATTTAAGTGTGAAGCCTTTATTTAACCTTCATTCACTTCTTCAGTTCATTTTTCGTTCCAAAAATATGGAGAGATGATGCTAGAGAAACAGAAATAGACAAATGGGACAGAGTCTCTAGCCTCACAATAGTTACAGTACAACGGGGAACACAGATATTAAACTAATAATTATGGAAGGCAGTAGGCCTGAATGGTTAAGTGTAGTTTCTTTTGTTCTGTTTTATTTTATTTTTTTAATGTAGGTTCTTTAGAGTCAAGAAGTTGTGGATGAAAATTCAAATCTGGGTCTAGAAGGGAGAGGTTAATTGATTTTCCCAAGTTCACACTATTAGTTAATTCCAGTGGGGAAAATAATAAAGAAAACTTGAATTTCTTTGCCCTCTACCCCAAGATAGTTTGGGTATATAACTGTCTGGACTTAGGCTTTCCCTAGCCCAGCATTTTTGTTTCTTTGGTTATATTATATATATTGTATTAACAATCCCTTGCGTAGTAGCTATTTTCCCTATTACAGTATAAACCAGGTGTGACTGAGGACTACATATGCCTTGCTCTTCACAGAATCTCCAGCAAAGGTGTCTGAATTAGTGTTGTCCAATATGGTAGCCAAAGCCACCTGTGTTTATTGAACATTTGAAATGGGGCTAGTCCAAACTAAGATGTGCTGTAAGTATAAAATGAACACTGGATTTGGGGCACCTGGGTGGTTCAATCGGTTAAGCACCTGACTTCAGTTCAGGTCATGATCTCACAGTTCATGAGTTCGAGCTTCACATCAGGCTCTCTGCCCTCAGCATGGAGCCTGCTTCAGATCCTCTGTCTCCCTCTCTCTGACCCTCCAGCGCCCTCTCTTTCTTTCTCCCTCAAAAATAAATAAACATTAAAAAAAACTTTTTAATAAAAAAAGAAAACACTGGATTTTAATTACAGGAAAAAATCTCATTAATAATTTTTATATTGGTAATGTATAATATTTGGAATAAATGGGGTTAAATAGAATATATTATAAAATTAATTTTGCTGGTTTGTTTTTTCTTTTTTTTCTTTATATAGATTTTATTTTTAAGTAAACTTTACAGCCAACATGGGGTTTGAACCCACAACCCCAAGAGCAAGAGTTTCATGCTGTATCCACTGAGCCAGGCAGGTGCCCCTGTATTTCCTCTTTTAATGTGGCTAAGAGAAAAGTAATAAATTTTGTGTGTGGTTCACATTTGTGGTTTACATTATATTTCTATTTGACAAAGAAGATGCTCCACAAATTTTTGCTGGATAAATGAATGAACGAATGAATAATCAAGAAGGCCTATGGGGTTTTAGGAAGAGTAAAACCAGCCTGTTCTTTG
>NC_080783.1:170340777-170398277 GCF_028018385.1 Neofelis nebulosa | reverse complement strand
AAATCCAGAGCACCACCTGCAAGCTTTTGTAGGTGTAATAGGCTCACGTTGAAGAGCTCTGTTTATTTTTTTTTAATGCTTATTTATTTATTTTGAGAGAGAGTGTGTGTGTGTGAGCAGGGGAAGGACAGGGAGAGAGGGAGAGAGAGAATCCCAAGCAGGCCCCACACTCAGCATGGAGCCGAATGCAGGGCTCAACCTCACAACCACAAGATCATGACCTGAGCCAAAATCAAGGGTCAGATGCTTAACTGAGCCACCCAGGTGCCCCTGAAGAGTTCTATTTAAATAAGCAATGGTGTAACAACAATATGATGTCTGAGCAGAATGGAGAGGTTAAAAACACTAACTTCACACCTGTCAGGAAGGCTAAAATTAACAACACAAGAAACAGATGTTGGCAAGGATACAGAGAAAGGGGAGCCCTCTTGCACTGTTGGTGGGAATGTAAACTGGTGCAGCCACTCTAGAGAATAGTATGGAGGTTCCTCAAGAAACTGAAAAATAGAACTACCCTATCATCCAGAAGCTGCACTATTAGGTATTTACCCAAAGGATACAAAAATACAGATTTGAAGAGGTACATGCACCCCAATGTTTACAGTAGCATTATCAATAATAGTCAAACTATGGAGAAAGCCCAAATGTCCACTGACCCGTTGACTGATGAGTGGATAAAGAATATGTATGTATATATGCATATATATTGGAATATAACTCAGCCAGCAAAAAGAATGAAATCTTACCATTCGCAATGATGTGATTGGAGACAGAATGTATTACATGAAGTGAAATAAGTCCATCAGAGAAAGACAAATACCATATGATTTCACTCATATGTGGAATTTAAGAGACAAAACAGATTAACATATGGGAAAGGGGGGAAAGAAGAGAGGGAAACAAACAACAAGAGACTCTTAATGACAGAGAACAAACACTATGGGTTGACAGAGAGAGGTGGGGGGAGATGGGCTAGATGGGTGATGGGTGCTAAGGAGGGCACATGTGATGAGCACTGGGTGTTGTATGTAAGGGATGAATCACTGAATTCTACTTCTGAAACCAGGAGTTGCACTGTATGTTAACTAACTAAATTTTAATTAAATTAAAAACACTAACTTTATATTCAGTCAGACTTGAGTTCAAATCCCAACTCTGCCACTTACTATGAACCCTGGATGAATAATTCAGTTTCTTTTTACATCAGCTTTCTTATCTTGTATACTAAAAAGAAACCATTTTAACACAATGTCTGGTATAGAGTAAGTATCTTTATCAGTGATAGCTCTTATTACTAAAAACAAAAACAAAAACCCTGCCAAAAGAAGACAGTACTGGAATAAAATCCAGAACCTAATAAAATTTCAGCTAAACATTCCAATCAAGTGGGTTGCTTACTATTCATTTGTTTTTAATTTTTTTAATTTTTTTTTGTTTTTTGAGAGAGACAGAGACAGAGACAGAGACAGAGTGCGAACGGAGGAAGGCTAGAGAGAGAGGGAGATACAGAATCCGAAACAGGCTCCACGCTCCAAGCTGTCAGCACAGAGCCCGACATGGGGCTTGAACCCATGAGCTGTAAGATCATGACCTGAGCCAAAGTAAGATGCTTAACCAACTGAGCCATCCAGGTACCCCGTGGATTGTTTACTATTATAACAGTTGTAGAAATTCACAGATAGCTTTTTCATTGCAAAGATTCTAAATCTCAAAAATAAATTTTAGTTTTCATTCATTTGTTCATTAAAAAGACAGGCCCTGGAAATACAACAGTAAGACCAACACATTTCCTGCCCTCATCTAGCTTACAGCCTACCAAACCAAGTAAATCACAACCATAGTAAATGTTGAAATAAAGACATACAGAGTGTTATATGAGTTCAGGGCATGGGACCTAACCTGTCTAGTTATATCCTGGATAGGGTCTTATTACTTACTGTTAACTAGAAAAGGCAAGAATGAAGTTGCACTATGATTTTTCTCCAAAAAGCCTTTTGCCATTCTAGGGCAACTTTCCTAGGTAAATTGCATATTCTTACCACAATTCATCCCCCTCCCCAGTCTTATTTCAAACTGGGCTACAAACCATTCCCTGATCTTTTCCACCTCTGTGGTTTTCCTCATGCCATCCCATTCCCTTTTCCAGCCTGTGGTGCCTTTCTCTACCCTTTCATCCTCAAGCATCTCAATCCTTTCCATCCTCCAGACTCATTTGCTCTGACACCTCCTCCTTGAAGCCTTCCCATTTCCCCAAGCAAGTTGTTATCTTTAATCCCTCTAGATTTCACAGACTTGTGAGTTCGGAGCAACTGCTTATATCACTCCTTCAGTTGACTCCTGAGTATGGCCCTTGAGTAGATCCCTGTGTATTACATCTCCAAGTAGACCATAAGCTTGCTGAAGGCAGGACTGCAGTCTCATGCCCAAATACCTAGCACAGGACCTCAAACTTGGGGAAATTAAATAAATATTTGATATAATGATACTCCCTCTTGTTTCAAAAATCTTGTTAGATTTTTTTTAAATGACCAACCCTTAGGAAATGGGTACTAAATCAACAGAAATAGTTGTAAGTGAGTCTCTTAATTTGGAAAGAAATAAACTGGCAGTAAGAGTAACTCCACTCCTTCTAATAAAAACATATATCATTCAAGTCAGTCAGTCAACAAATATTTATTGAGCCTCTATTATTTACCAGGAATTGTGGCAGGGCCTAGAGATACAGTACCTCATAGAGTTTAGAGTCTTGTGTGTAAGAAAACATTTATTTATTTATTTATTTATTTATTTATTTATTTATTTATTTTTTAACGTTTATTTATTTTTGAGACAGAGAGAGACAGAGCATGAACGGGGGAGGGTCAGAGAGAGGGAGACACAGAATCTGAAACAGGCTCCAGGCTCTGAGCTGTCAGCACAGAGCCCAACGCGGGGCTCGAACTCACGGACCGCGAGATCATGACCTGAGCCGAAGTCAGCCGCCCAACCGACTGAGCCACCCAGGCACCCCAGAAAACATTTAAAAAATGATTAAAACTACTGGAGCCCAAATTCTTAAATGGACAAAGGACTAAAACAGATATTTTATAAAAGAAAATAGACAAATGGCCAATAAGCTCAACATCATTATTCATCAAGAAAATGTAAATTAAAACTGTGACAAGATATCACTGTACATCCATTACAATGGCTAAGATGAAAATAACTGACAATATTTAGTGTTTATGATGACATGGAAAACTGGAACTCTCATATACTGGTGGTGGGAATATAAAATGGGGCAACACTTTGGGAAAGTTTGGCCATTTCTTGAAAAGTTAAACATACTTTATGACACAGTAATTCCACTCTTAGGTTATATACCCCAAGAAATGAAAACATATGTCTACCAAAGGGTGTACTTGAATATTTATAGCAGTTTTATTCATAACAGCTTAAAACTGGAAACAATCCAAATTTCCACCAGCAGGTAAATGGATAAATTGTGATATATCCATACAATGGAATACAACTTAGCAATAAAATGGAATGGACTACTAAAATGAAACATGGATAAGTCTCAAAAACATTGTGCTGAGAAAAAGAAGTGAGGCACAAAAGAATACATATTGTGTGATTCCACTTATGTAAATGCAAGCAAACAAACAATACAGGAAACATGTCAGTGATGCCTGTGGCCAGGCATAAAGGGGAGGGTAGATTGCAAAAGGGCATGAGGGAACTTTCGAGGATGATGGAAATGTTCTGTGTCTTGATTGTGGTGATGGTTATGCAGTGTAACATTTGCCGAACCTCATTGAATTGTACATTTTAAACAGGTGCAGTATATGTAAATTATATCATAATAAAGTTGATTTTTTTAAACTGCTATGAGTATTGTCAAGGAGAAATATAGGATGCATTAATTGATAAACTAGATCTTAAGATGGGTAAAAATGTCTGACTAATTGTATAATTAATTTGGTTTTAATCTGGCATTGTTCTTTTAAAAAAATCATTCTCAGTATGTGCTTCTTCTATAACTAATTTATCACTTCTTTGAGGGTATAACAGGAAAGGAAATTTGTGTTATTAAATACTTTCTATAAGCCTGGCATCCTACTAAGAGATTTGTGTAGGATATCTCACTTAATACTAACATTAATCCTAAAAGACAGATATTATTATCACCACTTTATAGTTAATGAAATTAGTTACTCAGAAATTAAGCTACTTGCTCAAGGTCACACAATTTGCAAATGGTGAAGCTTGAGTTTGAACCCAAATCTGTCTGCTTTCAAAGCCCAAACTCTTTCTCTGAAGTGCCCTGTGACCATTGCCAACATTTCTCTGTGACTGTGTTTATCTTACTTTTCTCCTAGAGCACCCCTCTGCCTCTTCTCTTCCTTTTTATAGCATTGTAGTGCAATGAGGTAGTGTTTCTTTTCCAGGAATAGGGGAGATCTGTTGTAGACAGTTGAAATTATGTTAATAAAGTCTTGACTTTTTATCCAACATTATTTTTAATTTTTTTTAACGTTTATTTATTTTTGAGACAGAGAGAGACAGAGCATGAATGGGGGAGGGTCAGAGAGAGGGAGACACAGAATCTGAAACAGGCTCCAGGCTCTGAGCGGTCAGCACAGAACCTGACACGGGGCTCGAACTCACGGACCGCGAGATCATGACCTGAACCGAAGTCGGCGGCTCAACCGACTGAGCCACCCAGGTGCCCCCCAACATTATTTTTAAAAGGAGCTGAAAGTATTTCATCTAATTCAGTTTAGCACAGTTTGTGGCCCTACTAATTAGGTAGCTAAGTCACTAGGAACAGTGGTTCTTAAGTGAGAGCTTGTCTTCACTAACTCTTCAGAGAAATGAGAAAGATAAGCACAGTGTAGCAAGCTGGTGCTGATGGTAGATGGTAGTTGGTTTTTAAAAATGCCCTTTACAGGGGTGCCTGGGTGGCTCAGTTGGTTAAGCGACCGACTCTTGATTTCAGCTCAGGTCATGATCTCACAGTTCGTGAGTTCAAGCCCTACATTGGGCTCCGTGCTGAGAGCACGGAGCCTGCTTGGGATTCTCTCTCTCTCCTTCTCTGACCCTCTGCTCATGCTCTCTCTCTCTCTCTCTTTCGCAAAATAAAGAATAAACTCTAAAAAAATTTAAAAAAAATAAAAATGCCCTTTACAAAAAAAACAAAAGATGGCAAACTTAGGTTTACTCTCACATTAAAAAAAAAAAGTTTTGCTTTTTAACTTTCATATCAGCAAAATTGTCAAATCTGAAAACCTTGCTCATAGAGCAAGGGCTTTGGAGTCCAAGAGATCAGACTCTGAATTACCAGCTATTTGACCTTAAACAAGATGACTACTTTCTGAGCCTTGATTTTTTCATCTGTAAAATGGAGATCAAAGTATTTATCTCACAAAGGTATTGTAAGCTAACAATATTTACTAAAGTAAAAAATTGGGGGGCGCCTGGGTGGCTCAGTCGGTTAAGCGTCCGACTTCAGCTCAGGTCACGATCTCGTGGTTCGTGAGTTCGAGCCCCGCGTCGGGCTCTGGGCTGATGGCTCAGAGCTTGGAGCCTGCTTCCGATTCTGGGTCTCCCTCTCTCTCTGCCCCTCCCCCATTCATGCTCTGTCTCTCTCCCAAAAATAAATAAATGTTAAAAAATTTTTTTTTTTTTTTAAATTGGAAACAGTCCAATTTGATAGACACAAATGTCTATTAACTGGTGATTGGATAAACCAACTGTGGTATAGCTATGCAATGGAATACTATTAGCAATATAAAGGAATGAACCACTGATACATGCTACAAACTGGATGAACCTCAGAAATATTATGCCAAGTAAAAGAAGCTTGGCACACAAGTCCAAACGTTGTATCATTCTGTGTGTGTGTAGTGTCCAGAAAAGGTAAATCTATAGACAGAAAGTAGATTCGTGGTTGCCTAGGGCTGGGGGCAAGGACAAGCAGTGAAGCAAACGGACATGAAAGATCACTTTTGGGTAATAGAAATATTCTATTTTTTTTTAAGTTTATTTATTTTGAGAGAGAGAGAGAGCAGAGGAGGGGCAGAGAGAGAATCCCAAGCAGGCTCCATGCTGTCAGCACAGAGCCTGATGCAGGGCTTGAACTCACAAACTGTGAGATCATGACTTGAGCCGAAACCAAGAGCTGGACGCTTAACCGAATGAGCCACCCAGGCACCTCAGAAATATTCTATTTTTTGAAAATGTCTATTTATTTTTGAGAGAGAGAGAGAGAGAGAGAGAGAGAGAGAGAGAGAGAGAAGGAGGGGCAGAGAGAGAAGGTGACAGAAGATCCAAAGTGGCTCTGTACTGGCAGCAGAGAGCCAGATTCAGGGCTCAAACTCACAAACCATGAGATCATGATCTGAGCCAAAGTCAGATGCTTAACCAACTGAGTCACCCAGTGCCCCACTAACAGAAATATTCTAAAACAGAATCACGGTGATAGTTACAGAAGTCTGTACATTTACTATAATTCATTAAATAATACACTTAAAATGGGTGGATTTTATGGTATGTAAATTATACCTCAATAAAGCTGTTTAAAAAATAATTTAAAAAGAAAAGAGAAAAAAAATAGTGAGCTACAATGTGTGAAACACATAGGAGTTTTATTCCCATCATACACCTAGCAACAGTTCCAGTGACCTAGAGAAAAGTTCCATGTTCCAAATACCCAAAGATGAATCCTTCTATGACCACACACCAGCCAGATTAGCTTAGGTTTTTTTTCCCTGAAAACTGAAGAGTATATAATGTAGGCCTTGGATGGTAACTCTGTGACAACAGATTTAAATCTAGACTTCATTCAAACCCAGCCTTCACAGGAGCTGAAAGAAACGTTGAAGTCTTGCTGATAATTCGTTTCGTGGTTTCCATCCAGGTCCCAGTGGAACAAATGCCATAATTAGCCCTCAGAAGAAAGGCCAGAGATTGACTGCGAGGTCCCTCCAGTCATGCCTTGAGGCCCTTGCTAGACTGGGACACTCACACTGTCGCTCTCTGCTTTGTAGCTGTTTGTGCAAGAACAAAAGGACTTCAGTCTCTCTTGCTATTAATCCAACTTCACAAGCATGAAATTTACAGACACACACAAGAATTCATCATTGAAACCTTTTCCCCTTGTCATGTTCAGCTGCTGAAAAGTGGGCACACTCTTGGATATGAATGTTAATAAAAAGGAAAAAAAAAAAAAGAATAGACAAGCTTTCTGAATCAGCTCCAAGTGCCCTCCACTTCCAACCCAGCTACAGGTCAACATCTCGGAAGTTAGACTTTTTTTTTTTTTTTGGTGGGGGGGGGGGGGAATGTGTCTCTCCACAGCATCTAGTTTGGGAAGATTTTGTTAAATTTTATTATCACCCTGAAAGTCAACTACTTTCTCTTAATAAATAAAATACTTCCATAACGTAAAACCAATCATTCAATCTGTAAAGTGAATGAAAAAAAGAATAGCACTGAAGAGTCATAAAGTGAATACTATTTGAGTAGAACCAAACCAATGGTATCAGCTGGTTTTGCTCCTTTAACCTGTCTCCTCCTCATCATATACCTATCATTTAGCTGCAGGGTGGATGTGTTCACACTGAACTATTAATCTGTTTCAAAATGCCATAACATTTCCATGAAGAACTTCCTAATTTTTTTTTTCAGAAATTAAATGTCTGTTTAAAGTTCATTCCCTCCTGCTGTAACTAATTGAAATGAGATTTGGTTTATCTTTATGACATGGAAATGGGATTGAGTTTCATAATAATAACAATAATGATAACTAGATAGATTTTAGGAGTAGTAGTTAATAATTGTAGTAATATGGGGGAGATTAGACTTGTCTAGTGCCACCTAAACAGACCCCCATTATTTGTAGAGAAGTGTGAATGGATGTCACATGACCTAACCACCAGTTCCTAATTTTGTGTTTGTGTTCAGCATAGATGGAATTTTAGAGCAGCACCATAATGAATTGGGGCCTCAAAACAATATTCCCTCAACAGTCAAAGAAAGTATTACAACACTGGCTGAGAAATGTGTTGAAATGCACTGCAGTTGTGATGAAAAGAACCTGGTTTGGGGAAAATACAAAAAGAAGGCTTTTTCTTAAGATCTTTTTCCATTAATATACCCAAGAGCAAGTCAAATACAACTGTGATTTGTATTTCATTTGTACAAATACAACAAATACAACTGTGATTTGTAATTTCTGAGTGAGGAAATGACAATAAAAAGTTTCAACCATCATTCTATTTGACCCTCACACCAGCCCTTTGAGAGTGAATAGTATTATTATCTCCATTTTACAGATAAGGTCATTGAGATTCAGAAACATAAAAGACTTGTCCAAGATCACAGAGCTAGTGAGTGGTAGACTTAACACTGAAAGTCAGATCTACCTGTCTCCAATTTCAAATTATTTTCCTTCATCACCCTATCAAGGAAATCAGGGATTATACACATTAGGTTCAGAAGTCAATAAATAACTTAGGTTTCCCTTAAATACTAACCCAAGTCAGCATCCTGCTACCAACAAGAGGCTTATCTTATCAAGAAGATACACCAAGGATACCAACTTTCATGTTTATTTATTTATTTTGAGAAAGAAAGAAACAGAGCAGAAGCAGGGGGAGAGGTGGAGAGAAAGACAGAGAGACAGAGAGAGAGAGAGAGAGAGAGAGAGAGAGAGAGAGAGAGAGAGAGAGAGAGAAGAGAGAATTCCAAGCAGGATTCGCACCATCAGCATAGAGTCCAGCGTGGGGCTAGAACTCATGAACTGTCAGATCACAACCTGAGTTGAAATCAAGAGCCAGGTGCTTAACAAACTGAGCCACCCAGGTACCCCTATTATTATTATTTTAATTTGAGAGAGAGAAAGAGAGAGAGCATGAGTGGGGAGAGGGGCATAGGGGGGCAGAGAATCTCAAGCAGGCTCCATGCTCAGCATGAAGCCTGATGCAGGGCTTGATCCCACGACCCTAGGATCATGACCTGAGCCAAATTCAAGAGTTGGATGCTCAACTGACTGAGCCACCTAGGTGCCCCTGGTCTAATTTATTATTATTATTGTCAACATTTATATGATTAACGGCCATTATTTATTGAGCATCTACTCCATGCAAGATGTTGTGTATCATTCTTCATTTTGCAGATAATTTGCATGGCTCCCAGGATCCATGGTAGCTTGACCTCTACATACCTCCCCAGACAACTTCTATTTTATTGTCTTTATTCCTGCCATAGTGAACTTCTGTCAGGCCACCAAAGACCCAGACGCTCATTCACATAGGTTGTTTTCCTTTGCATAAAACACCCTTTCCCATCCTAGCCCACCCCACCTTACCAGTTATTCTCTAGGCCTCAGATTATGTGACATTTCTCAGAAGTCTTCCCTGACTTGAAGACTGGGTGAGACATCAAATCCTGATGATATGCTATCACAGCACTTGAAGCTTTCCCTCTCAGAACATCCACTGTACTTCCTGAGAAGCACATGTTTAACATTCCTGCTAGACATGCCATGAGAACAATGACTATATCAATTATTTATCAATATTTTCCAAAGTGTAGATGGGAATAACACCATTAATACAATAAATATGTGGTTTGAATGAGCGAATGAATGGAGAAACTGAAACTCAGAGAAATAACGCAATTTAAGTGGCTCAAGAATAAGAATTCTTTCATTCATAAGTAACTGAGTGAAGTTGAGGATTAAAAAATATATATTTTAATAATATAATTTAATAATATATTTGTTTTTTCCATAAAACATATCACATTCTAATATATTATTAATTTTAATTGCTACCTCTAACATACATATAATCTTAGTTATAATTTCTTCTTCATTATTATTGTTTACTGTCTCTTCCTCACCAGAATGTGAGCTTCATGAGGACAGGGATTTTTGTTATTGATCTCTCATTGTGAATAGTACTTGCCTTATAGTAGATGCTTAATAAATATTTATTGAACTGAATCAAAGGAATTCTTAGTGTGTAAAATTTTCTTAACAGTTATTAAACAAAATATATTTCTTTTAGGTACCAAAGATGACAAGTTCATTAGTTATGTGAGATGAGATATGGGATCTGAATTTTTCCCAGGTTTCCCCACTGACCAGCTGTTAGAACCTCATCCCACCCTCAGCCTTGCTTCCCAATCTGTAATATAAGGTCAGGGTCCTGGTCCTTCCATCAATAGGAAGGAGTCAAGGATTTATCCTAGTCCTAAAAGTGATCAATCCTTTGATAATTTTCTAGTGAAGAGAAGAAATAGAAGAAGCTTATTCACCTCAGAAACTCTGCAAAAAGGCCAGGAAACCTGGGAATTCAACTGGCTCTATTTGCAAAAATGTGCAGAGGTGATATTTATTAAGTACTTGACACTCCAGAGAGAACACTGCTATACAAATATGTCATGCTGCTTTGAACACAAACAAGGCAGGAATCAGATTCTATCTCCTTGCTGTATCCCAAGCCAAGGTGACTGCCGTGCCTTCATCTCAATGTATTTGTATCTCATCACCAATACTCATCACCAAGGGAGCTGCTTCAGAGCTGAGCTGTAAAGATTGTGTAGAGAGCAGTGCTCAGAAGCATTGTACACCATGCCCGACTTATGCCAATGAGTTTCAACACTCATGTATTCCAGATGAGCATCAAACTCTGTGATGAATTGTAAAAATAGGAATTCAGATTGCAATGAATGCAAAAATAAATAGGTAAAGCAATGCTAAAATTACTGAATGAGATGCTGATGTGGGAAACTGTCCTCTCTATTCACAATGCAAAGGCCACAATTCATCCTCATCATCTCTTGCTTGAATTACTATAGTAGCCCTCTCACCGTTCTCCATACCACTAGTCTATCCTCTGTACTGCAGTTGTATGAATCTAAAATGCCTACCTAAACTCCCAGCACTCTTCAACATCTTCCCAACTCTCTAGGAAAACTCCATAGCATGACCTACAAGTCCCTCTGTGACCTGATTCCTACCCATCTCTCCCATACTCATCACCTCCCACTGCTGCATATATACTCTATGCTCTAGTTACACTGAATTACATATAGTTACCCTAGTGTACCCAGTTTTTTCATGTTTCAATGCCTTTGCATATGCTGTTCCCTATGCCTAAAATGCTTTTCATTTACTTTTGCCTATTTAACTCATTCATCATTTGAGATGTATCTCTCTGGATAGTTTTCCTTGATATAATTCCATCTTGTCTGAATTAGATTCGTTAGACAAATATTTCTTTAATTCAGCAAATATTTATTGCATGCCTGCTGGTGGTAGTCTTTAAAAAATAATAATGGCTATTGATTTATTTTTATTTTTATTTTTATTTTTGCCATTCCTCCCATCAAGAGGAAGAGTTTATGTCCCTGGAATATGTGCAGGTTTGTGGCACAGAAATGATGCTATGTGACCTGTAAGGCTGAGTCAAAAAAACATTCAGCTTTCACCTGTACTCTTGAAATACTCACTTTCAGATGATCCCTTCTGGGATCCTTCCTCTCAGAACCTGCCCCCATGCTGTGAGAAGGCTAAGTCACATGGACAGGCCCCATAGTAGTGTCTCTGGTCTTTAGTCCCAGCTGAGCTTATCATTTGAGTCCTCTCTGACCAGGGGCTAGAGTTGAGTGAACAGACCTATAAATGGTTCCAGCCCCAACTCGTTCAAGTATTCCCAGCTGAAATAACCCCCCCACCTCACCTGACTTCAAGAAGCAGAGACAAAACACTTCTGCTGTGGTAGGCATAATACTCAGATTGTCCCCAAGATTCCCACACACTCCCCATTGTATACCCATTCTGTATAATCCCCTTCTGATGGGAGAAGAGGATCTGTGAATATGATATGGTATCATTCCCATAATTACGTTATATGATAAATTGAAGGGATTTGCAAATATAATTTAGGTCCCAAATCAGACGATGCTGAGTTAATGAAAAGGGAGATTATCTAGGGTAGGCCTTACTTAATCAGATAAAAGCCCTTTAAAGAGGGATTGGGCCCTTCCTGAGGAGACAGATTGCTTTGCCAACCTTGAAGAAGGAAACGACCACGTCATAAGAGGGCGATTTGGCAAAAGACTGTCTGTGGTTTTCTGGAGCTACAAGTAGCTCCCATACTGACAGCCAACAAGAAAGCATGGACCTAAGTCCTACAACCTCAAGGAACTGAATTTTGCCAACAACCATGTGATCTTGAGAAAGGCCCTCATCTTCAAAAAGAAATGCTGCCTGGCCAATGCCTTGATTACAAACTTATAAGCCTCTGAGCAGAGGACCCACCTAAGCCATGCCCAGACATCTAACCGAGTGAAATAACAGACGCCTATTATTTTAACTTGCTAAATTTCTGGTCGTTTGTTACATAGTATTAGAAAATAAATATACCTACTATATGCCCTCTCTGAATTCCTGACCACAAAGTCTGCACATATAATGACAGGAAGGTTATTTTGTACCACTAAGTTTGGGATTGTTTCTTTATGCAGCAACAGATAACAAAAACAAGCGGCTACTAAAAAGATGAGAATCCTGTCTTCATCGCATTCTTCCCTCCTGTGAGGGGGGAAGAGAGACAACAAAATACGTTAAGTAAAATAGGGAGTGTATTTGATGGGGACAAGTGCTAGGAGATGAATAAGACAGGATATGGGGATGCTGATTTCTGGGAGTGGTTTCAGTTTTTAGACTGAAATGTTCAATCTAGATGTTCAAAATATTTCACAACAAGGAACACTGACCAGGGAAAATGCATGTCAACCACAGTGCTGGAGCAGGATCCTAAAGGTCACTGGCTATGCTGGGCATTAGTTGTTTAGTTTTGGAATCATGTATTTATTTGCGTGTTGTTCAACCCAATAGGAATAAAGTCCTAGCCTACAGTATCCCACCTCAATCATTAATTCATTTAACTTGTGCATAACAAATATTCATTGAATGCCTGTTGCATTAAGTCATAAGAGAGATTATGGAGCTTCTTGAGCATTACCCACTGAGCCCCAGGGCCCTATTGTCCAGCTGAGGAAGTGGAATGCATACATGAAGAGTATGCAGCAGTGCTAAGTTTCATGAGAATTGTTACACTGACCTGTCTTACCTACTAGACTATGGCTATAGGATTAGAGAAGAGAGAGAAGCTCAGATGATCAGGAAATCTTCTGGAGGTGGTGGGAGTGGAGCTGAATATTGAAGGATGGCTATTTCCACAGGGGACCTTATTCATCTTTGATTGCCCCCTAGTGCCCCAAACAGGGAATGTAAATGTGTGGAATATGTGCAAGCCACTAGACACAACAGCAGACAGCTAATTGATGAGTCTGTTCCCAGACTCAGCTTGAGAATCCTTCTCAACACATTTATAGCCATTGCTAAGTGATCAGAGATGACACATGAAATAAACCTTATAAGCCATCTCTGGTAGCTTAACATCTTGGACATGGTAGGTGTTAGTATTAGTTCATTAATCAATAGCCCACCTAGAAAAAAAGAGAAAACCATTTTCAAAAGCAAAAACTACTCCGGTGAGAAAAGGAACGGTCTAGGAAGGAAGTTTTGTACTGTGTTTATCCCTTCACCCATAAAGTTCTTTTACTCAAAGAAAGTCTTGGTTTGGGGTTCTCACGTCAGACTGAGGTAGATTCAAATCCTGAATTTTTAATTTATAATTTATATTATCTGAAGTAAGTTAATTCATCTCTCTGAATCTCAATGTTCTCACCTATAAAATGGGAATAATAGTGCCTATCTTGTATAGTTGCCTAAGAAATTTTTTTAATGTTTATTTTTTTATTTTGTGAGAGAGAGAGCACGAGCAGGGGAGAGGCAGAGAGAGAGGGAGAGAGGGAATCCCAAGCAGATTTCACTGTCAGCTCAGAGTCCTGTGTGTGGCTCAAATCCATGAACCATGAGATCATGACCTGAGCTGAAATCAAGAGTCAAACACTTAACTGACTGAGCACCCCAGGCACCCCAAGAATTTTTAAATCAAACAATGTATAAATCTTATTTCATAAATTTAGATACACAAGAAATGACTTACTATTTTATTAAATTAAATTCAACTTTAAACTCCTAGTCCCAAAAGGATGGAAAGAAATTCCATTTTTGCCATTATTAGGACTCCACATTCCCATCTCTACAAGGTCACAGAAAGGTCCCGCCAGGACACCTGCACAATCTCAGTGATTTACCTTCACAAAATCAAGAAGAGAACCTTTCTTCTGCCCCTGCTTAGCCCTGTCACACACTCTGAGGACAGGAAATGTCCAACAGATACCTGTTTGGAAAGGGGGGGGGGCAGGAACCAAACCAAACTAATATGCAATAAATTGGCAAACTAATATGCCAATAAATGATCTTGCTATATCTGTTAGCGTCTACCATACTCCCTGACACCTGGTGCATGCCGATTAATTTTTCATTTACTCAACAATACTTACAAGTCTCTATTACTTGCCAGACACCATTTTTTAACTGAGGGTTTCTCAACTTCAGCACTATTGATCTTTTGGACTACAGTTTTTATTTTTCGGTGGGAGGAGGGTGTGGGTGAGAAGAATGCTGTCCTGTGCATTGTAGGATGTTTAACAGCATCCTTGGCCTCTATCCACTAGATGCCAAGTAGTAGCTCCCATTCCAGTCATGACAACCAAAAATTTCTCCAAACATTGCCAAATGTCCCTTGGGGGGGGGGGGGGCAGGGGATGGAGATGCCCCTGGCTTGGAACCCTTGGATAGGATAAACAAGAGAAAATTCCTGCCTCCATGGGGTTTATAGTCTAGGATAGACAATAAACAAACAAATTTACTTATAACCTAAATTCAGGTGTGGAGGGGTGAGGAGACCGACAGTTCCTTTCCCCCTTGCTTCTCTGAATAAATAAGAGCCAAGAACCATTTTGAAGACAGGAGCACAGGCATCAGACCCTGATGAAAAGATATTTCATTGATAAGCAAAAATCACAGAAATGGAAATTGAATGATCTGGAATAACACCAGAAAGAAATAGGGTTATGATTTAAATAACCATATTGAAGGATCAGCATTCATCCCTTTTGGACATATTCCTACGCATGGAAAAATAACCTCATCAACAGAAGCACAGGACATCCACACACTAAAGGGAAAAATTTCTCCTGCCTTCTCACCAGCTCTGGGCTATTCTTTTGAACACTTTTGGAAGAATTTAGAGAGTGCCCCCATTCAATGAGGCCTTAAATTATGAAATAAGACAAGAGCACATAAAGAATTATTTAGAATACCACTGAAATCATTTTTATCATAATGTAAAACTTGGTTGTAAAGAACTAGGTTAAAAAATCTCCTTATGTACATGGCTTTTGTACAATTTATCAAACCAGAGCAAATTTATAAATTAAATATAAACAAAACCAAAAAACTAATGAAATGCAAGTTATATAGTGGTTGTAGTTTTGCCATTCTAAACATGACCGAGTTTGCTGTGGCACACCAGTATCCCCATGATTCAGTTCTCCCACCTCTTTTTTTCTCTTAGAATTACCGTTAAACTTCTTGCTTACTCCTTTGTCCTTGGAGCCAACAGTAATATTTTAACGTGTATTTTAATTTTTTTTTCAACGTTTTTTATTTATTTTTGGGACAGAGAGAGACAGAGCATGAACGGGGGAGGGGCAGAGAGAGAGGGAGACACAGAATCGGTAACAGGCTCCAGGCTCCGAGCCATCAGCCCAGAGCCTGACGCGGGGCTCGAACTCACGGACCGCGAGATCGTGACCTGGCTGAAGTCGGACGCTTAACCGACTGCGCCACCCAGGCGCCCCTTAACCGTGTATTTTAACGTGACCTTCCTATGGTGTCAACACATCATATTCTTTTTTTTTTTCTAATTTTTTTTTTAACGTTTATTTATTTTTGAGACAGAGAGAGACATAGCATGAACGGGGGAGGGTCAGAGAGAGGGAGACACAGAATCTGAAACAGGCTCCAGGCTCTGAGCAGTCAGCACAGAGCCCGACGCGGGGCTCGAACTCACGGACCGTGAGATCATGACCTGAGCCGAAGTCGGCCGCTTAACCGACTGAGCCACCCAGGCGCCCCCAACACATCATATTCTTATTGGGTCTACTGCTTCTATTCTTTCCTCATTAGCCCACTAAAATTACCCAATCTAAACACAAATGCAAACTTAAAAAAAGGCACCACAGGCAATAGCAAATTAAAAGGTGATCATTCAGGGTGCCCAGATTATGTTTATATTACCTTTGTCTTTACTCTTGTTTTCTTTTCTTAGATTGTTATAAAAATTAAAACCTAAATTTAGAGGCTCTTGTAGAGAACTCTAGGACCCCTGACAAAACATCCATGGAAGCCTAGATTCTAATTTGAGAGGCAGTGGTATTATGGCTAAAGTCACCAGCCAGAATCAAAATGTCTAGGAATCAAAATTCTGGCCCCATTACCTACTAGAGATATTTTGACTACTGGCTTTTAAAGGACTATGTGCTATCCAAGACTGGGCCCCACAGAAGTTTACATCTAGACAAAACAGGCCCAAAGCAAAATTGCATGGTCATTTGTTTCTTTTTCCCTCTTCCAGCCTTTCCGATGCCACTCTCCTCCCATAGGCTCTTTAACGCCACCACCGCTAGAGATACCAGTCTAGCTCCTGGTTAGCCAGCAGCTCACCATTCTGCCTCTCCTTAACCCACCCCTAAATATCTTCCAAAGGCTAGGTGAATGGTAACCTGTGGACGTTATTAAATATCTTTTAATATCTTTAGCATTTTAAAATATCTTTCAATAAATAAAAATAATTTATTGAGCAACTACTACATGCTAGGCAGTTTGAATACTTAACTGTATTTAATCCTCTCAATAACCCAGCAAACAAGATACAGAAACTACTGCATCTCTAATGCCAACCTCAGTGTCTGGGAAACAGTAAGTTTATTGAATGAACAAATGTTGCCTAACCGAGGTTACAGAGCTAGTAACTAGAAGAGAAGGAATTGAACCCCAAGACTGACTTCATGGCTTTCAGTGCTCTTTCCCCTACACCAGAGGTCAGCAAATGTTTTCTGTAAAAGGCCAGATAGTAAATATTTAGTCTCTAAGGGCCACACCATCTCTGTTGCAACTGCTCAACTCTGGCATTATAGCACAAAAAAGCAACCATAGGCAGTACATAAACTAATGAATGTGACTGTGTTCTGATTAAACTTTATGTATAGATACTATAATTTCAGTTTTATATAACTTTCACGTATCATGAAATATTCTTCTTTTGATTTTTCCCATTTAAACATGTAAAAGCTATTCGTTTATCGGCTGTACAAAAATGGACAGTGGACTGGATTTGGCCCATAGATCATAGTTTGCCAAACTCTGCTGTATACCAGGATGCCTCCTGAGCTCCTAATTCTCTTAAGTCCCTCCTACCCAACCAAACCGAGTGGAATAAATGGAATTCCAGATGGTAAAATTTCAGAACTTGACCAATTAAATGGGATCCAATTTTTCTACTGCCTCTGAAGTCCTGCCATGTGGGCAACAGCCTATCTCCCAAGAAGCACCAAGAAACTGAGGCTTCCCCTCCGTGTCCAGTACACCATGCCTTTCCTCTAACCATAGCTCTGCACACTGACTTTCAAAAAATTTCCAGATTATTTCAGGATTAAGTCAGGTGCTAAATAATAAAGTTGGCCCATTCCAAGAGGGCAATTATCTAATATGTTAATGAAAGAGCAGTCACATATCATAGCAAAATCTCATCTGGTATATTCATTACAGGCAGAATTAAGATAAGTGGAACTTGCTTTATCTCTTTATTAAGTTAGAAAAATGACTACATATATTTTCCAGATAAGAGACTGTTTAGAAGACGAACCTCTATGGTATTTTACAAATGTAGTTTCCATTTTCTTTTTACCAAGGAAATTCAGAATAACTTGTCTCACTGTAAAGTCACAGTAACTCTAGTTGTTTTTTCTCTCTCCAAATGAGACATTGCCTGACATCTAACATGTGGCAAGATCTGAGGAAAGTTTCCACAAATTGGTAAAATTCTTTCTACATGAATATGTAATGTAATCTTCTTGTTAAACAAGAATAGATAATTTCTCCCAAAATGAATGTAATAAAGGGGCATAGAAAGAATAAATAATTCTAATACTGTTCTTTAATTCTGCTTGTAATTTTCCAAATTCCAGACTGGTGGCAACATAGTGGGCCTATTCTATTACATGCTATTTCAAAACGTTCATGCTCCTTGGAGAAATCCACAGGGGCAGTAGTTACTAAAAAGCCCAAAAATGTGGTAAACTTGCATCATTTTATAGCAAAAGAAAAAGTCATTATTTTGTCTTATTTGTGTTATACTATTTATGATTGCATTCAACAAACATTTATTGAGCATCAAATATGGGGCCAGGCATTGCACTAAATGCAATAGCAGATCCTATAAAAACATAATCTTTGTCCTTAAGGAATTAACAGTTTAATTAGGGAGATAGTAATAATGATGATAATGTTGATAATGTGAACCACAAAATCACTGATGATGTATGGGGCACTGTGCTAAATGATCTGATTACATAATCTCACTTAATGTAACCCCCCACCCAAATAACTTATGAGGTGGATGTTACTATTATTCCTACTTTACAGATCAAACAACTGAGGCTTGCTAACTAGCCCAAGGTGACATAGCTAGTAGGTAGGTAGATCTGACATAGGAACCCAGGAAGACTGGTTCTGGAGCCTGCTAAACTGGAAGTTGTACATAAATAACCTTAGCCCAATGTCGAAAGTGGTACATCTTCTAAAAGAGGGACAGATAAAATGACATAAAAGTTGAAGGGAGAGGTAACATTTGACTAGGACAATCAGGGGACATGCCACGGAGGTAGGATGGAGGAAGTTTTGAAATGGGGAGAAGAAAGGAAGGAAATTCTAGGCAGAGAGAACAGCATGAGAGAAATGGCACAAAGATGGGAAATATAGGGCAATGTTTAGGAAAAAGCAGACAAGTCTAGTTTGGTGCCAAGGACACAATTAATGGGTAAAGCAGGAGACAGTGGCAAAAAGACAAATGAGGATCCACTCACAGAAGGCCATTAGAAGTAGACATTTATATGATGCTTTAGAGTATACAAGACTCTATAAGGCAGTTATTATCTTCATTTTACAAAGAGAAAATTGATATTCAGAATGGCAACATTTCTGGCCAAGGGTCATGCAGCCAGCAAGTTTTAGATCTCATTAATTTATTCAAAACATATACATAGTCCAGGTACTGTGCCAGGTACTAAAGACAACCATAGACCAGCTATAAGTCATTGCCTTCACAGCATTACCAGTCTAGGTAGGAAAGACAACCATTATGAAGCTAGTCCTTATAATCAACTATGGTGTGTGCCACAATGGAAAAGGTGCAAGGTGCTTGGTAACCCTAATAGCCCAGGAACCTGCCTGGAAGTGGAAAAGGCCTCAAGAATGAAGTGTCATTTAAGCCTAGACCAGAAGATGCATAGGAGTTAGCTTGATACGGGGGGTGTGGTGGGGATGACATATGGTAGAGAGGAATATTTCAAGCAGGGCATTCCAAATATGTATGAAGGCTCAGAGAAAAGAAAAATGTGGCATTTCCCAGACAGTGAGAAGTTTAAAGGAGAAAGTCAAGAAAGGAGAAGCTGGAGAGGGTGGCAGACATCAGAATCTGAGGACAGAAGGGCAGGCACTGAAAGATTTTGAGCAAAAGGAGGGAGGGTACAAAGGGAGACATGGTTAAATTTTGGTGTCAAAGGATAATAAGAATGTCAAAGAGAGCTAAAATTACATTGGATAGGATGGGGGGCACTCTGAAGGTGTTTAGAACTCAAACTCAACACTACGTGATTTGAAGAGCACTTTCTATTCTCTCTTGGGAAGTAGCAGGGTATCCATGAAGCTTTAGGGGAACTAAATGATATCAACCGATCTGTGCATTAGAAAGTTTAGCCTGGAGCTCCGTGGAGTAGGCAACAATGACTACTCATTCTTTTTTTCATTCAATAAGTACTATCAAGAACCTATTACATGCTAGGCATTATGCAAGAATTTTAGGCCTGGAAATAGGAAGCAGGTGTGACATTAACAGGGCTGCAAACACACTTTTAAAATCTGTTGTCTAATTTTCCTTTAAGGCTCCATTTGAAAGGCCCCATCCCAAAAGCTTTCCGTCTCTAGTCTTCCAATGCTACTTAAAACTTGAACTAGCATAGTTACTTAGTCTGTTCCAATGACATCACAGAGCCCTGTTGTTATTATTTCAGAATTATTCACTAATTGCTGCATACATGTCTTATTTCAAATGTTCTTCAATATTTTCACCTGCTTTCATTGCTTTTAAGTTCTGAGGTGCCTAATGCCGTCTGGAGACCACACATGTTTAGCCAACAAGGCTAAGTGACTGGATGAATGAACAAATGGACAGGATTGCCTGAGGCCATTCTTTGAATGTTTGTTGCTATATTACATTTTATCATAAGTTCTATTTTCCTCTCATTCCCTGAAGACAGGAGTTACATACACATTTAAACTTAGAAAAATGTTCATCCCTGTATATACTATAATATCATCCTTCAGTCATTACAAATTCTTGTTTCTTGTAGGGTGCATGGTAGGCCCATGGCTTGGATTATAAACACCATGGTGGTCAGTGTTATAAAAGTGCAAGGTAATTCAAGAGAGAAATAGATTTGTATCACCATTCTTACAAAATACCTACTGTGTGTAAACTTGCTTTATATTTGCTGATGACCATCTATTTTCTACAGGCAAAAGGGAACATGCATTTAACATTTATATGTGCCCATAAAGGTGTGAGAAGTAAGTAGTATTTGCATCATTTCATTTTTAAGCTTCATAGTAAAAGAGTAGAATATATACAGGGATTTCTTCTAATGCTCAAATTTTTACTTCACTTTTGGATATAACTTGATTGAGCAGGGAATATCTTTTGCATCATGTGGACTGCAATTGGTCATTACACAACTGTAATAGGGGATTAGCTCCTCATCTTTTAAAAAGCTGGTATCTCAGGAGGAAAGCAACATTCAGTAGCTTTGTTTGAGCATCTGGCTTAACTTGCTTGGCCTTACATTCTCTGTTAACTCTGCTTATGAGCTACACTGCTGTTTATTTTACAGGTCTAGAGACCTGTGATCTAGTTTGATCTAGTTTTATGTTGTTTGTGTTCATAATTTTCTGACTTTTAGGTTTGTTTCTGTTCTCTTGATCCCTCAAGTTATGATTTTTAGCTTGCAATAACAAAATATGCTTGTATTAGTTTCCAAGGTTGCCATAATAAATTACCACAAATTTCGTGGCTTAAAACAACAGAAATTAATTTTCTCACAGTTCTAGAGACCAAGTCCAAAATCAAGGCTTTGGCAGGATTGGTACCTCTGGAGACACTGGGGGAGAATCCATTTCACACCTCTCTCCTAGTTTCTGGTGACTGTTGGGAATCCTTAGCATTCCTTCACTTGTAAATGCATCACTCCAATCTCTAGTTTTGCATGGCCTTCTTCTGCGTCTGTATGTCTTTTCCTCTTCTGTCTGCTATAGATATGTCATTGGATTTAGCACTTACCCAGTTCATCCAGGATGATCTCATCTCCAGATCATAATTCAATTACATCTGCAAAACATCTTTTTTCCAAGTAAGGTCACATTCACAGGTTTTGGGTGGGCATATCTTTCGGGGTGGGCAGGGGGTAGCCACCATTCCACTCACTAGAATACATTTTTTAATGTTTATTTATTTTTGAGAGAGAGAGAGAGGCAGAGAGAGAGAGGGAGGGAGACACAGAATCCAAAGCAGGCTGCAGGCTGCGAGCTGTCAGCACAGAGCCCAACGGGCAGCGTGAACTTACGAACCGCGAGATCATGACCCGAGCTGAAGTAGGTCACTTAGCTGACTGAGCCACCCAGATGTCCCAGAGCTATTCTTTTTTAATGCAAACTTTAATTTTGAAAAATCCCACAAGAAAAATAAGGTAATTGGTATTATAAGTCTGAAATTCTCTAGCTCTTAATCCCTTTTTTCTCCACTGAAACAATTTTGTAATGAAATACTCATTATAAATGAATAAATAATTCATATGAATAATCAAAGAATTCTTAGGATCGTAAATAGTTATGTAACTGAGTTAATATCTGTAAAGCACTCAAAGTATCTCACACATAAAATGCATTATATGAGTTAGATAAATAATAAAATGAACAGTGTTATCGAAGAGCAGAAGACTGTATTATTGTCCCACTTCTCAGATGAAGTCATAAGAAGCTCAGTGAGGTTCAGTGATTAGCCCAAATAGCGAGAGGTCATATTGTCTGACTCCAAGCCTATGCTCTTCCACTACATCAGGGTGTCCTCAGTGAAGCTGGGAACAGGCTGAATGTCACCATGGCTTTTCTCATAATGACCCTGAACCAGGTTAATCCATCAGAGAAGGGAAGTTCTGGTACTAAAGAAAGTTCTGGGGCCAAGTCAGAGATCAGTTACCTGTAGAAATTGGTCTAAAATATGCTCTAAGGCAGGAGAGACGTGAAAGTCTGTGAGAAGAATATAAGTAAATTGGGGCTGGTGGAATAAGAAAGGGATTGGATGCAAAACAGAGAAACTGGTGAGGCATTGGCAGTTGTTGGGGAAATGGAATTAGATGAAAATAGAGAATGTGGTGAGTCTTTGTGGGTGGAGGTGAGTGCTCCAAGCTACCCAGTAGCTGAGCCCTTAGAGGGCCGGGCCTCCCTGTAGGACATACATGATAACATATTCTTCATAAAGGCTGACAAAGGGACACTCCAACCATGTCTGAAGTCCAGAAGAGGTACTATTTCTAATGACCCCCACAGTACAGCACATAAGAATGAGAGGACAGGAGAGAAGGAAATCAGATAGGTTATGTTTCAGAAAGAAATGCAAAAGGCAGGCCCCTGAAACATGTACCATCTAGGTGAAATAAGTTTATCAGTGCTTGTTTATAAAGATGTGCCCTCTTCTACTTTTCTAAATTTTCCAGATTTTCTAGGGACAACATATTCTCGTTTTATAGTAGAAAAACAAACAATAACTATTTCAAAGGCATTCCACTAAAAAATAAACTTTCCAGGCCACACACTCTGATGGGGATTCAAACTATATCAGCTGCAGAACTAACAGAGGTTAAAGAGAGAATGGGCAAAACATGTAGAAGCATCTGGATAAACAATAATAGTAATAAAGAGTGCATGGCATTTTAGTAAGGTGACTATATCTGTTATGTTAAGAACTTTCATTAGAAGGAGAATATTAAATGGAATGATGAAGGAGAGGAACAGCTAAATGAATACCTTGAATCAGTATTTATTGGAGAAGACAATGGGGAAATTCCTGTTCCAAGGACACATTTTATGGCAAAGCAGAGAATGGCCCTGACAGAGATTCTTCAGTCTCTGAGGAGAAGATATGGAGCAACTTGAGGGACTCTGTGCAGTAAATCACCAGGACCAGATGGTATTCATCCATGGGTTCTGAATGAGATAAAGTGGGAAATCATGAGTTCAGTGACAAGGATATATAATAGATACTTAAAAACAGCCAATATCTCTGAAGAATGTGAAGTCATTAATATGGTACCACATATGTGTGGTGTGGTGTGTGTGTGTGTGCGCGCGTGTGTGTGTGTGTACACTCATGCGCACTTCTTGTATGTTCTGGGGCCTTTGTGGGGAGGTAGGGATGAGGGAAATTTTCCATTTTTTAAGAACCAAAAAATATTTCTTGATAAAACAAAGGATAGAGGAATTTTAAGTGGTGAAAAGAGTGTCAAAAGATAAGAGACCAAATTAAAAGATGCTTAATAACATTTAAGAAGTTAAGCAGTTATTTTCCAGGTACTCTGGGAGATGCTAGGGATATGAAGATGTAGAAACATGCCTTCTGTCTAAAAAGAAGGCTTACAGCCTCATGACTTTAGTTATTTTCATGGTCCTGCTATTGGCTTTGGATGGCAATTGGCAATGTAGCATCTTCAAACACTACTAGAAGATACAAGAAATACCTGGTAACTTTTTTCTCCCTTACAAAACTGTACTGTTGGGTTGTTTGGCAAGATCTGGGGGCCGAAAATGCACAGATAGATTTTTATCTCCCTCTTATAGGATCCAATTTCTGGATCCTAAGAATTATCTAGTAATAATAATAGAGTAGCTAAAATGTATGGAGTGCTTACTATGTGCCAGGATCTTGCTCAGTTATGTATCTATTATTTAATTCTCTTAACAGTTTTAGGTAGACCTAAAATCTTAATCTTTGCAATCTAATTCCAAAGTTCAAGCTTTTAGTCATTACTCTGTACTGTCTCTCTATTATGTTTTATTTATAAAAGTGAGTCAAAACAACTCTTGCCCCTGTTGCATATGATTCTTTTCTCTTTCATTGAAAGAATGATGATCTCAAATGCCCTAAGTGATTTCATGGCCCACCAATAGGTCACAGCCTATAGTTTGTTTAGGGAAATAGAAGTAAATTAGTAAAAAGCCACATAGTCCTTGACTTTGAGGAATTCTAAAGCTAATTTAAAGCCCTAGTATTAAAGTCTCAACACATTAAAAGAGGTGAATCAGACCACTTTTAAATTGTCTTGTATCATTTCAAGATGCTTTCAACATGTTTCTTTCACTCACTCTCTCATGTTTTTCCCTAAGTACAATGTTGAATCAAATCTTCCAGCTGCTTTCATTGGGTACAGTCCCAACAGCTAAAAAGTTATTATTTATATTGATCTGAAATCTGACCAACTGAAACATATACCCACTGATCCTAGTTCTACCCTTTGGAGACACACAGAATATTCAAGTAATTCTTCTACCCAACATCCTTCAAATATTTGGAATGCATTCATGTTCCTCCTGGGTGTTTTCCTCTTTAGAATAAACATTTCTAGATCTTTCAAACATGTATGAATAAAGACATAAAATCCAACCCAAACTGGTATAAGCAAAAAGATACTTCAATCACTCATATAGTAAAAAAGGCCAAGGATTGTTCTAGCTTGTGGCATGGCTTGCTTTGGGGCCAAAGTAACATCATTAGGGTAGATTTTCTATCTCTCTCAGTATTGCCCTCCTCCACAGTGGTTCCAGTCCCCCTTATAATATGGCTGAGGAGCCCCAGACCTCGTATCTTCTCATGCATAAAGTCCAGCAGAAACTTCTTCCTAGAAGGTTCAGCAAAACTTCTCTTCCATCTCACTGGCTCTGATTGGGTCATGTGGCCAAACCTAGCTATTACTATTGCCAATGGTGTTAAATGCTTTGATTAGCAAAGCTTAAGTCACATACCTACCTCTGAAGACATATGGACTAAGACAGTACAGGGGTGGTCTCCAACAGGGAGATTTCACGGGTGGAGTATTTGTTAAGTAGAGGTTGGGTAATAAAAAGACAATAGTTGTCCATTAGACACTCTTGCTCATATTTCATAGTTCCAAACCACTTCATCAAAGTGGCCTACCAAAACCAAGATAAGACACATCACTTAGCGGTTGGAACTTGTCACATGTTGTGGGGAGAGGGACTGGGGCTGGGCCAGAATGCCACAGTTAGGTCTACCATACACCAAAAGGATGCCCCAATGGAACAGTAACTCCTACTTAACATACTTAACTGTAATCTCCTCTGTGTAACTTTTCCTGTATTCTGCAAGCAGAATTAGTTACTCCATTCACAGAGCTCTTTAGGTACTTCTACTATATTGTAGTCATCTGTGTTGTAAGCTTACATTCTTCCTGACTGTGGGTTCTTTGAAGATAGGGATTTCTAAACACATTTCTGTATTCCTCACACCCAGAAAAATGCTTGTAAGGGAGGCATACAATGCCTGCTATTTGAATGAATTATTCTAAGATCAGGGAAGAATACACCCCAAAGCAACTCTGTAAGTGTGAGATCAACCTGCGTCTTTCTCAGTCTGTGTGGGTTTCAGCATTCACATCCACCAAATTACCAGGGGAAAAAAGTTTCAAATTCCCTGACACACTGGGGCATGGGTGGTAACAAAGCAAAGTTGAGTATTAAGCATAGATGGTCCAGGAAGTTGGAGAATTAATTATCAGACAGACAGAAAAGCAGTTGAAGACAGTGATTACGGATTTAGACAACTAAAAAAAAAGAGTCACAAATGGCAGAGATTTCAGTCAGTTGGGAACTTAATTGCTTATAGAGTTAGTAGGAACTGAGCTAAGTACCAATTCTGTTTACTCTGCTCCTTTTTAAACTGCCAGAGGTGTCAAGAAAGGAAAGCGTGTAGGTATAAGTCTGGAGAAAACTGGACTTCACTATGGCCAGTGCAAGATCTGATTTCCAAACTTCAACTGAGGTGGGAAGAAGAGACTGAGCAATAGGTATTTACTAAGCACCCTGTGCTAGACACTAGGGCTACAGTGATAAAGAACATATATCAGTCCCCCAACACTGGACTCACGTGCTATTGGCCAGAGCTGTGAGAATTATTTTAACCTATCTCATGTATGTAAGACTGAGGCAATACTTACAAAATGCCTTAAGCTCCTCAGATTAAAAAAAAAAAAAAAGTTATATAAATGAAGACACACTTAACTGAGAAAATTGCTGTGTATATTAATCTTTCAAGGCACTAATGTTATGCTAGCAGGATACAGATGATAGCAATGTTATTCCTGTGCCTCAACTAGGATGTCAAGCCAGAAAAGCAAACACGAAAACAAAAGCTAATCTTAAACCAAGACCCATGCCTGTAACAATGTTGCTGTATGCCCACAGGTCAGTCATCTGCCCATAGGAATGAAATCAAAGCCATGCCCCTTCCTGATGTTGCAGGGATACGAGAGAGCAAAGAATGATGTTGATGCTTTTCTTTCTGCCTCTTAAAGACAATCATTATTCCTGAGATGACAATTTGTAAGCTCAACCTAATTATGGCCAAATTGATTAAGAGATGCATAATGCAAGGATTAGCATTAAGGCAAATGCTGCTTAACTTAGCCACCAAGGCTTCAGGAGGAAATAGCTGTGTTATTCAGGAAGTTGTCTGGAATAAAAGAGCAATTTTTGCCAGTAAAATCCAGCCTTGGTAAATTATTTAGCATCATGTTTTTCTTTTCCATTTTTGTTTTAATTTTTAAAATGTTTTATTTATTTACTTTTTTTTTGAGAGAGAGAGAGCAGAAGTGGGGAGAGGCAGGAAGAAAGGGGGACAGAGGATCCCAAGCGGGCTCTTGTGCTGACAGGTTGACAGCAGAGAGCCCAATGTGCGGCTCCAACTCATGAACTACAAGATCATGACCTGAGCCAAAGTTGGACACTCAGCCGACTAAGCCACCTAGGTGCCCCTAGCTTCATATTTTTCTTATTTTAACTCCCAAACTGTAAAGTTCCTGGGACAAATGTTACAAAGATGTGGCTCCTGTGTCTATGAGGAAGGCAGCAGCCTTGTAGACATCAGAGATAGTTTTGGGCTTCTTAACAAGGAAGCTGCCTGGATTCTCTTAGCCTCAGATGTCCTATCCACAAAATAGGGATGATCATCATTACCTTACAGGGGTCATGGTGAGGAATAACAGAGCAACCATACATAAGTTCTAGCACAGTATTTGGAACTAAAAGGTTTTCAATCAAGGTTTGTTCCTCTCCTTCCCTCCTTTGTCTTCTAGTACTTTTTATAAATGTTTCAGAGCTGCATTTTTTGTTAGCCACTAAACAGTTTAAGGCAAGTAAATTAAGTATTCATTTTTTTCAGGAAACAAGATTTTCTTCTTTTGTTATATTTCATGACCTATAAGTAGCTTTACCAAAAAGATGGTAAGAAAAACCAAAAGCAAGGTGAGTATTTGTATGGGTCTCCATGTGAGTTAAAAAGTCATTCTTTTATAGGAGGTCAGTGAGGGGTCAGGGAGGAAGATGGGGGGAGGCAAAAATCTGGGGTATGTACTATGTGATAGACAATCTGTATATTATACACATCACCTCATTTAATAACTATAGGAACATCTTGGTACTTTCATATTATCAAATCTCAGCTCTGGTACTTACTAGCTGTGTGACCTTGGGCAAGTTACTGGACTTTTCTGTGCCTTAGCTTCAATATCAGGAAAATAATAGCACTGACCTCACAGGATTGTTAGATAAGTTAATGCATGTAAAACCTTTAGAACAGTGCCTAGCACATAGTTCAATAAATGTTAGTGGTTGTCCACAATCATAGTAAGAATGAGAGTAAAAATAATAATATTTAAAAGCCATTAACATTAAGGGTAGGACATAGTAGATGCTCAATAAGTGTTTCTTGTTATTACTTAGATAATAAAAGTAAAATATGAGTTTAAAAAGTATTCTCTTTCATCAAGTTTATTTCATATAGGAGCCGCTTCTATGTCAAGCAGAATATATGAACATCCACTCTGACTTTATTTTATAGATTATTGAATCAGAAGGTAACAAATTTCTTGCTCCCTTTACACTAAATCTCTTTCAGAGTCCATAGTGAGTTGGATAAATGCTCTGATATCAGGCCATTAGGCAGAATTTCTAAGGATAGCAATTCCTCAGTTCCTTCTTCGCCCTTATTCCATATACTGTCATAAAACACCACGTCAATGCCTAACCGCCTCTGGGCATGGTAGGGGGCTGGAGGGGCGGTTCTTCTCTTTATGTCTGACAAATCCAATCTTCTCTGTCCCTTTCCTACCTGTCCAGTTCTTTGCCTACTACACCTTCCAGTGCACACTAAGATTCAGCAAAATAAACAACGTATAAAACTCCACCCTCACCATGTTCTCTCTGAGGTTTCACTTACTTTGCTTTGGCTTCTCTCTGTGCCTGAACTAATATATCCTATATCCTAGCCCATAGGAGACATTTAATACATGTTTGCTGGCTGAACAAAGGACTTTCAACTGCAAAAGAATCTACATACCAAAAAAACATCAAATGCTATTCAGACTTGGGCTCACTGCAAATATGTGCTCTTTAATCATTTCTTGCGTATAGCCTCAATTAGAGAAGAAGAAACATGTTTCTTAAATAAATTTTAATATGTGACAGCAGAAATAGTTCAAGGTAAATAGATACATATAAATAGATACAAAACAGCAGATCTCATGGCATTGATAATGTGAGAGGAATAGCATCGTCTGTATATTTAGAAAAGGTTGAACACAGAGGCTTGATGCAAAATGGACTTTTACACTATCCTATGAGTAACTTATCTACCAGAATGCTTACCCTTCCAAGTGCTGTGAGGAATACAAAATACACATCAGATTTGTTTTTTGTCCTCAAAGGGCTTATAATGCAGTTGTGTAAAGAAAAAGATACATGAGTGGGTTCAGAATATTTCAAGCTAAACTGCTGGTACTAAGAAATGAATGATTAGTTTGAGCTAGAATTAAAAAGTACATAATAAAAAGTTGGAATTCTCAAAGTACAAAAATACTGTAAAATTCACTTGAACCAGGTTAATAACTTTCCCCCCAAATTTATAATTGTATACATATTTCATGCAGGCTGTAGAATAATTTAGCTATGCTATACTATATCCTATATTCTTATGAATACTATTAAAAATACATATTCACATGAGTTACAAAGTTGTAACTCAAAATTGCAATACCTATGGCTTTAAAAAAAAGTACGGAATTTTAAAGCTGATTCTAATCATTTTTGAACTCAAAGCCAACTTCTCTATTTCCTTTTCCAGAAAGTTAAGGAAAACCTAAAACATTAAGAACATGATTAATGTTTTGGGGCACCTGGGTGGCTCAGTCGGTTAAGCATCTGACTTCGGCTCAGGTCATGATCTCGCATTTCATGAGTTCGAGCCCTGTGCAGGGCTCTGTGCTGACAGCTCAGAGCCTGGAGCCTGCGTCCAATTCTGTGTCTCCTTCTCTCTGCCCCTTCCCTGCTTGCGCTCTCTCTCTCTCTCTCTCAAAAATAAATATTTAAAAAGTTAAAATAAATAAAATAAAAATATGATGAATGTTTTAGTTCTTTATTCACCTGGTTTGTAGATTATCCAGCCTTCTTCCTTCCTAATGGAGAGCTGCCTGACTTTGAAGGCTTTTTTGCTTGTTAGTTATGTGCTCAGCAGCTATTGCTGCTGCTGCTATTGTTATTATTACTTTTACTATTACTACTCTGGCTTCCACTGCTATTACTGCTACTATTACTGCAGCTGCTACTATTTGTTCATTGCTGACTAGCACTTGCCCCCCGCCCCATAGTGGACTGGCGACATAAATTAAAGGACGTGAAACTTACTCTAGACCAGGGGTTCTTTAGAGCCCAAAGACTCGTGAATATGTGAATTTGGGTGGAAAAAGTTTACGTCTTCATTTTCACTAACCTCGAACTGAAATTCTAAATGTAAGCAATAAACCACAATAATATTAACAGTACCTTAGCCTTTGTCACATGTAGAAATCACAGATATTTTCATATCACTTCATAGTTGTTGCAGAAATATCATTTATGTTCATCAATACTTTCCACGACTACCACTTGTTATTTAATCCACGAATAAAAAAGCATATATATTGCTATAAGTTCAAGTTTTAATATGTTTTGATATTGCATAGTTACTTATATTTTATTTTATATATTGCATATACAATATATAATTGACTTTCTTTATAATCTTATGTATTTTGTTTTGTTCATTTAAAAACATTATGCTGAGAAAGATTCTGTAGCCTTCGCTAGACTGCCAAAGGGGTCCATAGCTCAAAATAGACTAGGAACCCTTGCCCTAGCCATTCCCTCACAAAACTTTTATTCATGCTGTTCTCTCTGCCTCAAGCACCCCTCCCTCCTTTGCCTACTGATTCATCCCTCAGCTGAAATTTGCCCTCTATGAAACCTTCCTTTCCCTCCCCCTATTCAAAACAAATTGCTACACTGACTTCCTAAGTTTGTACCTCTATTTTCCTAGCTATATGATCTTGGACAAGTAATAAAACTTTCTCAGATTTATTTTTCTCACTTGTAAAATGGAAATAATAGTAGTATATGTAACACGAAGAATGGCTGTGAAGATTAAGCAAGATTATGCATATTAAATGTCTAGAGTGGCAATTTTCAAAGTTTCTGTTTTCAAGACCCTTTTATTCTCTCAAAAATTTCTAAGAACTCCAAAGAGATTTTGTTTATATGGGTTGTATCTATAGATATTTATGATACTCAAAGTAAAACTGAGAATGTTTACATATTTCTTTATTAATCAATTTAAAATAAAAATAATAAACCTTGTTACCTGTTACATAAATTGTATGTTAACATAAATAATACATTTTTTACAGAAAAAAACTGTTTCCCCTCAAAATAGTAAAAAGAGTAATGATTGTTTTCCATTTGCATAAATCTCTTTAATGTCTGGCTTTAATGACTATTGTTTTATGTTGGTTTTGATTTAAAAATATAAAGAAAATCTGGCCTCACATAGCCATGTAGTTTGAGAAGAGAGGAATATTTTTTTTAAATTTTTTTAACGTTTATTCATTTTTGAGAGACAGAGAGAGACAGAGCATTAGCGGAGAAGGGGCAGAGAGAGGGAGACACAGAATCCGAAGCAGGCTCCAGGCTCTGAGCTGTCAGCACAGAGCCTGATGTGAGGCTCAAACTCAGGAACTGCGAGATCATGACCTGAGCCGAAGTTGGATGCTCAACCTACTGAGCCACCCAGATGCCCTGAGAATAGAGGAATATTTTAAATGTTTACTTATTTATTTTGAGAGAGAGAGAGAGAGAGAATAAGCATGAGCAGGGGAGGCAGAGAGAGAGGAAGACAGAGAATCCCAAGCAGGTTCCATGCTGTCAGTGCCGAGCCAAAATCTGGGCTTGAACTCAGAAACTGTGAGATCATGACCTGAGCTGAAATCAAGAGTTGGACGCTTAACTGACTGAGCCATCCAGGCGCCCCACAGGAGTATTTTAATAGTCGTTTCCAGTAACTGTGGTTATTTTTCTTGTATACTCTACCAATTTGACAAGCAGTCATTAGATTAGTTGAGATATAGAATCTGAAATGATACCAATAAACTTTCATATACTGTTGCATTAAAATACACTGGTCTTGGGGCGCCTGGGTGGCGCAGTCGGTTAAGCGTCCGACTTCAGCCAGGTCACGATCTCGCGGTCCGTGAGTTCGAGCCCCGCGTCAGGCTCTGGGCTGATGGCTCGGAGCCTGGAGCCTGTTTCCGATTCTGTGTCTCCCTCTCTCTCTGCCCCTCCCCCGTTCATGCTCTGTCTCTCTCTGTCCCAAAAAAAAAAAAAAAAAAAAAAAAAATACACTGGTCTATCTTGCACACTGAATGGATATTTTATTCACATGATTTTATAACACCATGCACTGGTCATTTGCAAAGCATTGGTTCACTAAGTTATGCAGACCTTCAAAATATTTGACACATTTCACTACACAATAAGAAAAAAAATCACATTCGTTAATAGCACTATAATCTCACTGGAAAAGTCTTTTGATTTTGGGAAACTGACAAGTTCACAGTGCTGAACACAAATCTTCCAAAATTCTAATTTTCACATGAAAGTTCAAATTTTATCATGGGCAACAAATACTGTCAGTTGTTTTCCCTTGAAGTGACAGGCTCACTTCATTCATTTTTTTAAAAATGTCTGCCAAATACCCATGTTTGAATAAATTGTTTGCCTGTCAGTTATTCTTTCAAGTAAAAATGGTGTTCATGAAAATAGGTGGCTATACCCTTGCACAAGTATTTTTCCCAAGACAACCATCATGCTTCAATGTGTATCAGAAATGCTTTATATGTGTTTTCCATTTTGTCACATTGAATATTGAGTAGGTATGTATCAAGAGTCTAGATTTAATAAAATTAATAATTTTTATTGCATCATCTAGGCATTTATAAGTGAAATTGGCATTGTTTTTCCAAGACAATAATAAATATAATAATACATTAGTGGCAGATTTTGGTGCCACTATTTTGATTCATGTTAAGGCACCAACAGTTTTACCATCACTGGTTTTACACTATCAGTACAAATGCTAATACAGTAAAAAAAAAAAAAAAAAAAGGAAGGAAGGAAAAGAAAGAAAGAAAGAAAAGAAAAGGAGAGAGAAAGAAAGAAAGGAAGAAAGAAAGAAAGAAAGAAAGAAAGAAAGAAAGAAAGAAAGAAAGGAAAAAGTAAATAATGTCTTATTATTATTATGAAAATTGTTTTGACCTTGTATCCTCCTTAAAAATCCTCAGGGATCCCAAGAAACCATCAGCTACACTTCGAAAGCTTCTTATCTACAGCACAGTATGTGTTTCATAAATGTTAATTATTGTTATGTTGAGCTACAGGGACTATATTTTTCTAATTAAAACTTCGGATTATAATATCTCACATGATATACACGTGAATAGGTACAGAAATGGAGACTGGCCCCCCATATCATTTTTATTCTTTTTCCATTTTGCCTCATACTATTGTTAGATTGCACCCAGCATCCAGACAGTAAGGCCCAAGGACAGCAGTAAGACTTTACCTAGGCCTGCCATTCAGCTTTACCCACTACCAGCTTTATACAGAGCAAGTGCCTAATAAAATACTTGTTCAATAAATGATGAATGAACAAATGAGCAAATGCAAATCAGTCCATTCTAGGCTTGTCAACAACTTTGGTGGAAGGACAGAGGTTGAATTGGTAGATGTTTATTTTTGTTTGTGTCCTTTTAAGGTAGGCATTTAACTATAGTACCTTTGTTTAGAAAATAAAATTTGTATCACAATCAACCAATGTTATCTTTTATAAATAACATCATATTTATAACATTAAATAACATTAACTCCTTTCCTTATTAAAAAGATAACACGTTAATTGCAGAAAATACAGACCAAAAAAAAAGAAAGAAAAGAAATTAGTAGGAATTCTACCATCTAGAAATACATTTTTTGAAATTTTGGTATCTTTATTTTTTTTTCTATGCAGCACATAATTTTTTACCTACTGTTTTGTTACCTCTTTTTTTCATCTAACTGTACAGTGAATGTCCTATATTATCATATATCCTTCTCTAACATACTTTCCAACATGTACATATCATATATTATTTGGATGTGCTTCAGAAATAATTGGTTAAGCAGAGTTTTGTTCAGATTTTATTTTTTCCCACATTATTCCTTTCCCATCTCATCATTTAGCCAGAAAAACTATGAATCAGCAGTAATACAGAATGAAATGATAAGTAAGCTCAAAGTACCCACTGAGCATTTTTACCTTTCTGTCATTGTCACAAGCACCACGGCAATGAATAACACACCTATAACAGATATAGTCCTGAAAACAGAAAGAAATAAAAATTTAGAATACCCACAAATAAACTATTTTAAGATGTATCTAGAGAGAAATAAGCCTGGATCAGGCAGCCAAGAAGAAAGAATTCCCCTCTTGGGAAGTTGCACTGGAAAAGTGCTCAATGATGGGATATGTGGTAAACTGTTCAGATTGTCCATTGAAAAGTCAACCCAGAAACTGCATGAAATGAATGGGCAGAAATATAAAGACTAAAATAAGTAGGAGTCGAAGTACAAAGAACTCTATTACTACATTGCTAAAAGGGACATTTAGGTAGAGGTCAAGGGCACACTATTCTAGATTCTGTTTCAGTTTTTTGAAAAAAATATATATATCAATATTGAGCTTTTTCCTTAACTTCAAAGATAGCTAGTATAGTCAATTGAATATAAAAGAAACATCAAACTAAGAAGAACATTACCAAAGAGAGAAAGTCAATAAGCAACAGAGTGAGACTGTAAATAAGCGGGAGAGAAAATGGAACCTGATGTCCCCAGAGAAAACTATATCCTTATATATTATGAAATAAACTATATTTCATATATTACATTATTATTTCATATATTATTTCATATATTATATAGTGTATTATGCACATTAAGAAAACTATATCTAGATTTTTTTTTATCTGTGGAGAAATGGAAACCTAATTATTTGTAATAAATTAGGATTTGGACAGATCCTTATTTCTAAGCCCTGTCTTCTGGGAGTTATCAATTTTAAACAACTTTTATGCAATTCAAAATGAAGTTCTGGGGCACCTGGGTGGTTCAATTGGCTAAGCGTCCACTCTTGATCTCAGATCAGGTCTTGATCTCAGGATCGTGAGTTTAAACCCCACGTTGGGCTCCATACTAGGCCTGAAGCTACTTTAAAAAAAAATGAAGTTTTTATAAGTAATTGAAAATGATAATAACACTTTCTATATAAAAGTATATATTTTATGTGACTTATTTCTACTAAATGAAGTGCATTTCATGACTTCATGGTCATGAGTTTTGACTTCACGGTCAAAACTTTTATAACCAGAGCGTTTAAGTGACTAAGGAACACTGTGGACAGCGATCTTAAGCCCTATCACCACCCCTCACAATTTATTTGAATACTTCAATTGTGTCCCTCAGTTTTTCATAATGCAATAAAATCAGTATCTAGATGGTTTTTATTTTTTTTTTTTCTAGATGGTTTTTAAATGTCTTCTTTGAAAATTGTTTTATGTAAAATAAATTTGCTGAATTACATAAAAATATATATAACTATATTCTCTCTTTCTCTCTATATATATATTTCCTATTTCTAATCTATATAATAAATCAGAAGTCTGGAAACAGTAAGTACTTTCTAATTTTTAGTAAGGTTGAGGAGGTCATTTCCTTACTCAACATGGTTCAGTGGCTTAACTAAGATTCAGAGAGTTCCACATTCTATTTTCTCAGCTCTTTCCATAAAGTATTGAAAAAATTCCAACCTTCTCAGACTAGCATTCTACAACCTTAATTTACACTTAACTCATGCTCTCCTGTTCCATTATTCCTCCAAGATCATTCATCCAACTAAATCTGTGCAATCCATCCAAGACAATCTCTTTACAAATCCTTAAACATACCTTGCTAAATTCTCCAAGTACTTGCCCATATAACTCCTCTGATGTTTGCCTTTCTTTCTACCATTAATTCCTTCAACCTAGATCAAAAGGAACTTGCCTCCTCCACCAAATGTTGCCTAAACCCACTCATTTTGATCATTCATATATCAGTTATTTTAAAGAACATAGCTTATTCACATCATTACTGACATATTGCTCTCAAATTGTTTTACTGAGGCTATCTTTATTCCTTGACTAGATTATAAGTTTCTTGGGGGCAAGCACCATGGCTTCTAATTTTTTTTTTTCAAGAAAATGGAAGATGGAAAGGAGAGACAAAAAAAAGGGGGGGGGGGAAATAAAGGGGGAAATGGAGAAGAGAAAAACAAAGAAGAAAAACAAAAGAAATCTGTGAGAGTCTATCTTCTAATATAGACAATGAATATAATGACATGGAGTTGCTCTATGAAAGTCAAATGAACATGAATAAGTCTCATTCTGATGAGCACTCAACTTAAAGATGACAATCTGACCCTTCCTCATCCTTGTTCCATGCTCTATTTTTTTCTCATTCTCTTTTCTAATTGCTATTTCTAATTTTAAATCTAATGACCACTCTATTTAAAATTGCAACCCCCCTCCCTTACACTGCTTTACTTTTTCTTCTTTATACATGTATTTTATTAAGTTAACTTTTTTTAAAGATTTTATTTTTAAGTAACCTCTATGCCCAACGTGGTGCTCAAATTCCCGACCCTGAGATTAAGAGTGGCATGCTCTACTGTTGGAGCCAGCCGGACACCCCACCTTTTTTATATATCTATCACCTTTTAATATACTAAATCATTTGCTTACTTATGTGTTTTATTACTGTCTCCCCATTCCTACCCAACTCCAAGTAATCTCCATGATGGAAGGAATCTTCCTCTGTTTTGTTCCCTTAATGTAACTCCAGTCCATGAAGCAGTATCTGATATAGAGTAGATAGAACTCAGTAAACTCACTGAATGAATAAAGCTTTCTGCAAATGGCATAACTAGGCTCTGGAATTTTCACAAATACTCACAACAGAGTCACAGTGATCAGTGGAAAAGCTGCTTCCTCATTAATGCTGCACACCAGCATTATCAACCACCTAAAAAATGGCTGAGTTAGATCCCAACTAGATTAAACACCATGAAAAACTGACAGTATAAAGAGTCAAGCAGAACTTTACAGAGGATATGGCAAGTGTGGACTTCACCACAGGCCCCCTGAGGAGCTAAGTGTTAACCAAATGAAATGGTGATAAGGGCTGACAGGTGGCCAATCTGGCTCAGAGGTCTTCACTACTCCCTCCCCACTCACAGTGAAAGCCACAAAATACCTATAAAAGGGGACTTGCTGTCTCAGGAAATCTCTTCAGGCAAGTCTCATATTTCTACTCCAGCTGGCTGAGTTGGTGTAAGCTCTCTGCTTCCAACCCAGTTGTCATCCCCTGCCCTGTGTCTTCAGATACGGCATCCAATCAGTAGGATTCTTTGATTTGCAAACTAATTGCCTTTGGGTCTCCTTTGGCTTTACCATAGTCCCTTGCTGGTCTAGGAGAAAAGTTTACAAGTTTCTAAAGGCATGGCTTGCAGACAGCCACTTTCAGAAAAAGTTTGAAAAACAAGTCTTGTCACAACCTCAGTAATTCCTCTCAGGGTACCCAGAGCACTAGATTCAGTAAAGATGGGTTCAAATATAGGTTCTACCACCTCATAGTCAGCTGGCCCAAGAAAAACTTGATTCTCTGAACCTGCTTCCTATTCTTCAAAATAAGCAAACCTCCTTCACAAGGTTATTGTGCGCATATAGGCTTCTTTCCCCCATCTCTAGAGGTAGACAAATTTAACTTGACCTTTAAATGTTGGCTCTGTGTCATATACACTAACTCAGTCTCAAAAAGCTAACAATATTTAGATGATGTGTTGACAAGTCCCAAAGAAAATATCTCCATTACATCCAGAAAAACCTGGGCTTTGGAGTCATATAGGCCTGAATCAGTCGGTGCAGCCACTTTCTAAGCTTTTTCCACGACCTTGGTTATGTTACTTTTCTTCATCTATAAAACAAGTACGTAATAAATATTCACAAACTTGTTGTAAGGATTAAAATAGATAATGTATGTAAAGTGCTTGGCATAGCCTGATATATTTTTGGTACTTAAGGGCTAATACCTATTATTATTAATATTAACATAGATATGGTCTAATATATTCTCTACTGAGATTAGTACTGGGATGAAAGAGACCTGGGCTATTTTTTTGAAGGCTAGGTCTGGGTCTTTCCTTCTCCAGTAATACAGTATATTGTAGTTTGTTGTGTGAGTGAATGAACATATGAACAAATGAATGAACAACATAATAATAGAACACTACAAATGAAGTCAGGAGTCCTAGGTGTTTGACTTATTTCTACCACTAATTAAATAATCTAAGACCTGGATATTAGATCACTTCCAAGTACTTTTGGACTTCTAAGTTCAAGCTTTTGGCTGTGACACTGTTTGAATCTGACATTATTTGAAAAGGTACAAAATATACATGGCAAAAGAAAGAGAAATTCTTAATCTACCTCTGAGACCTGTTGCTATAGACTGAAATTGTGTCCCCTCAAAATTCATATTGAAGCCCTAACCCCCAGTGGGACTGTATGAGGAGATAAGGTTTTTATAAACGTAATTAAGGTTAAATAAGGTCTAAGGGTAGGCCCCGAATTCAATAGGATTCCTTTTTTCTTTTTTAAGTTTATCTATTTCAAGAAAGAGAAAAGGCAGGGGAGAGGCAGAGAGAGAATCCCAAGCAGGCTCTGCACCAGCAGTGCTGAGCCCTACATGGGGCTTGAAATGCCCAACTGTGAGGTTATGACCTGAGCCAAAACCAAGAGTCTAACACTCAACTGACTGAGCCACCCACACACCCCTCAAAGGGATTCCTTTTTAAGAAGAGACACCAGAGAGCTTGCTCTCTCCACCATGTTAGGACACAGGGAGAAGGCAGCCCATCTGCATGCCAGGAAGAGAGCTCTCACCAGAAACCAAATTGGCCAACACCTTGATCTTGGACTCCTCAGCCTCCAGAAATGTGAGAAAACAAACTTCTGTTGTTTAAGTCACACAACCTATGCTATTTTGTTATGGCAGCCTGGACTAAGACACCTGTTCTATGCCATATCTTTTGAAAATATTCAAGCCTGCATTCAGAGTTCTCTAAGAATATAATTTTTAATCTCCACACTACCTTCCATTCTAAACCCCTAAAAATTTGATATCTAGAGGCTCCTTAAATGAAATTACTGTATCACAACAACAAATTGATAATTCTAATAAACTACTCATTGGGTTGAATTTATAAACACTTTAGTACTATGCTTCAGAATGTTAATTATCAGTTTGAAAAGCTCATATCCTTTACTCTCTTGTTTACTTGACATTTATTGAGCAAATTTCATGTTTGTTTATAAATTACTCAATGAAAAATCCCTAGGATGTTAAAGTAAATTTGCTCACCAATTTATCCTAACAAATCAAGTCTGTCATAACTGAAAGAATGGGAAATTCCCCTTCATTTGATGAAGAAAAACAGTAGCTTTTGACAAACTCTAAGAACAACTAAGGTTGGGCATTGTTTCTTGGTGGAGAAGAAATTCTAAATAGACAGGTCTTACCTGGGACTCATTTGTACATACTTATACATTGCTCAATATGGTGGTAATTAGCCACATGTGGCTATCTATGGAGCACTGGAAATGTGGCTAGTCCAAATTGAGATGTGCCATAAGTACAATATCTCAACAATTTTATATTCATTATATGTTAAAATAATACTTGGAATACATTAATATAAATAATACATTATTAAAATTAATTCACCTTTTTTTTACTTTTTAAGTGTGGCTACTAGAAAATTTAAATTTACATATGCAGATGGCATTATATTTCTAATAGACAGTACTGTTCTAATTAATTCCTTGTCACACCTGAAAGTCTACTTAGTCCAAGCAAAGTATAAGTCAGGGATTAAATACGGCCAACAGATATGTTTTATTTATGCGCATAATTGAAGCAATTTTTAACTAATTTGCAATATTTAAGCCTTGACAGATTTCAAATCAAAATGCTGCTTCTGGCTTCTTTTATTGATTTATTTTTTATTTTTTTAATGTTTATTTATTTTTGAGACAAAGAAAGACAGAGCATGAACGGGGGAGGGTCAGAGAGAGGGAGACACAGAATCTGAAGCAGATTCCAGGCTCCAAGCTGTCAGCACAGAGCCCAACGTGGGGCTTGAACTCATAGACCGTGAGATCATGACCTGAACTCAAGTCGGATGCTTAACCGACTGAGCCACCCAAGCACCCCTCTGGCTTCTTTTAAAAAGAAGGTCTAGAAACATTCAACCTATATTCCAACATAGCAACAACTGGCAGAAATTGATTAGCACCTCCCCTCTTTGACCAAGGCTAGCTCTCTAGTTCATGTTAGTTCCTAACTGGCCTGCTCTACTTTCTCTGTCTGGTTTTTGTAGGTATTTGAATTTTGATGTTTGCCTATGAAGAAAAGTTCAAATGTGGAATGGAATGGAAGAGAAAGCTTTGGATCTCAGTCATACAGATCTCAGTTTAAATTCCAGCTATCCATTTAGATGACCATATGACTTTGAATAAGTTACTAAGTTTCTCTGAACCTCGATTTCCTCAGTAAAATGGGAATAATAATAACTATACAGCAGAAATTAGTAAAAATTAAATAAAGTAAAATATATTCAGAAGTTACATCACCATAATTGTGTAATGAATTATATTATTACTTATCTCCTCTGGCTGACTCAGTATTTGGGGAATTGGGGGGGTAGTGATAAGAGAGATATAGATACACCTACATCCCAAGTAGTTATCACAGTGTTAAGAATCCACGAAAGTACAAATGTTCTTTCCCTGAGTGAAAAGATCTTGAGAAAGAGATTTTCAACATTTTTCCTAGAGGGTACACAATGGTTAAAGCACTTTTATTAAATGAAGTTGCATTTTTATTTGTCAGTTAGAAATCAAGACTTCAGGCTTTTTTTTTTTTTTTTAAATAAACTCTATCCCCCATGCAGGGCTCGAACTCATGACACCCAAGATTAAAAGTTACATACTCTACCAACTGAGCTAGCCAGGCTTCAGACATTTAACATCTATGCAACCTTTTAAGTCACTGAACCCCAATAATGGAAAATTTTTATTTCAACTGGTGTCATGCTGCACCTTTGTTCTGCACCCCAGTAGCTCATGTAAATTGCAGAAGACAAACTATTCACACCTATGGATAGTACGATTTAGTACAACCAAGAGTTAAGGATAAAAGAACGAAAGGGAAGCAAAAAATGAGACAGCAAAGATCGATGAAAAAAGTTTCCTGTATAAAAGAAGCTGGGAGAAAACCAGAATGATTTGTTCTGTATACTTGACCCTCTTGGCATAAAATTTGTGTCTCATTTGAGCAGCTTGTTCAATAATAGCCCCTGACTAGACCCAAATGCCTGCCCTTCACAGTTCTTACATCATGATTCATATACTCTCCCAGCTCTTTTTGACTGCCTGAAATTACTTGTGACAAATGATTGTTCAGTGTATTTATTGTCTGTGTTACGTTTTCAAATGTTTCCATGGTTCACAGATAAGTTGTCTGATGTATACTGTCCTGCCTCTCCAACAGTGAGTGCAGGCATTGAAAGACTCCTCCCAAAATTCAGCTGTACTCTACAGGTTAGTCACCCAAAGAAGAATTCTCCTAGAACACACACATAAATTCCACTTGGATACCACAGTTAGCTATAACAATGAACATACATATAGGTAAAGACTAGAAAAAAGTGTAAGTGAATAGTTATGTCAGATTGGAGAGGATTCTCCAAAATAATGGAAGAAATCCCCCCAAAAAAACAAGTCCAAAGATTTGATTACAAATAAATTTAACTTAAAAAAAAAAAAAACTTTGGGGTGCCTGGGTGGCTCAATCGGTTAAGCACTGGACTTTTCGTGGTTGGTAGGTTAGAGCCCTGTGTGGGGCTCTGTGCTGACAGCTCAGAGCCTGGAGCCTACTTCAGATTCTGTGTCTCCCTCTGTCTCTGCCCCTCCACTTGCACTCTGTCTCTCTCAAAAGTAAATACACATTTTTTTAAAAACTTAAATAATAATCTGGAAAAAAATAAATCAATAAACTGGAAAAAAATTGTTACAAATATGATAAAGAGCTATGTTTATAATAATGAGCCTGCAGATACTGATTTAAAAAAAAAACACGAAAGAACTAGTAGAAAAGTAGTTAAATGAGATGAACAATTCATAGAACCAATGCTGAGAATTGGCTAATAAAGTATTTTAAATTTAAAACTCACCAGGAACCCAATAATTTTGAATTAAAATATAATAAAAAATCTTTTTTTCCCTCATCCATCAAATGAATCAAGATTTGTTTCATTGTTAATACTCACTTTGGGACAGGATGTGGTAAAATTAACAAACTTATACACTGCTTACATTACTACATTTCTGGAAAGCAAAGACCTTTTAAAAATTCCAATATCTTTCAATTTTTCTATAAAACTAAAGTTTTTCAAAATAAAACATTGAAGGATGAAAAGAAAAACAATCCTAATAGCAAAACCAATACACACTTTCTTAAGTAAATATTTTGACTATATTATTTTTGAGATATAATTGATATACAACATATTTGTTTCCGGTATACAACATAATTATATTTACATATATTTTGAAATGACTACCACAATAAATCTAGTTAACATCCATCACTATGCATAGCTACATTTTTTAATTGAAATGAAAACTTTAAGATATACTCTCTTAGCAATTTTCAAATGTACAATAATATTCTTAAAGTATAGCCACCCTGCTGTACATTACTGAATATAGAGTTGTGAATCCAACCATTCTTTTAAAGGGATCTATCTTCTCTCTAAAGCAGTGATTCTCAGAATATGTTCTTTGGACCATCAGCATCATCTGGAAACACGTTAGAAATGCAAACTCTCATGCTCACCCAGATTTGCTGATTGAGAAATTCTGGGAGTAGGACCCAGGAATTTGTGTTGTAACAAGCCTTCCAGGTGATTGTGACACATGCTTAAGTCTGAGAACCACTGCTCTAACGTTATAGAAAATATAATGATTAGAATGTATTAAATAACTCCATGAGAATGCAATCAGATAAAATTAGAGTGTGGGAAAGTCTGTGTGACCAATTCTCCATTTCTTCAGCAAACAAATGGCATAAGGGGAAAAAAAGAGAAAGGGAAAGTATTAAAAGTTAAAAGACATGAGAAATACAACAAGCAGGGGGCACCTGGCTGGCTCATTCGGCAGAGTATGCAACGCTTGATCTCAGGGTCCTGAGTTAAAGCCTCACATTGGGTGTAAAGCTTACTTAAAAAAAAAAAAATTTGTAACTAAAAAAGAAATATAACAAACAAATCAATGTGTGGACCTGATTTGAATCTTGTTTCAATCAAATCAACTGTAAAAAATGGTTTGAAACAATTAAGAAAAATCAAACATTGGGCTCCTGGCTGGCTCAGTCAGTGGAGCATGCAACGCTTGATCCCGAAGCTGTGAGTTCAAGCCCCATGATGGGTGTAGAGACTGCTTAAAAATAAAATCTTAAAAGAAAAAGCCAAACATGATAATAAGGAATTATTGTTTGTTTCATTATGGGAACATTGTAATATGGTTACGATTTTTAAACAATCCTTAAAAAGTCCTTATCTGTTAGATACTTTTAAAAATTATGTTAAAAAAATAGATGAAGCAAATACAGCAAAATGTTAATAACTATATGACCTAGGTGATTAAAAACAGAAGTTTGTAATACTATTCTTTCTACTTTTCTGTTTTGAAATTTTCCATAGAAAAAAGCAAAAGCAAACAAAACCTCCAGACCTTTTAGCCAACAATTCCCATTTTAGAAATTTACCTGAAGGAAAGATTCAGATTCAAACAGTGCTACTTATAAAGATCCTCATCGAAGCATTATTTATACTATAAACCGTTAGAAACCCAAATATCCAAAAATAAGAAAATGATATAACACATTATGAGACTTTTAAATAATAAAATAGGATGCAGCTGTTAGAAGGAATAATCTTTTTAAAAAGCAAGGTTTAAAACACATACGGTATAATTATTTTTTTGTAAGAATAAATATATGCCTAAAAAAAGACTAGGAAGAACTACATTAAGGGTAGTTGTATCTGAATACTAAAGTTATGGATCATATGTACTTTCCTCTTTGTAAGTTTCCATGCTTTCCTAATTATCGATAATGCATATGTACCCTTTCATAATATGAAAATATTTTTAATAAAAACAAAAGTATTTTTGTCAAAATTGTTATAAAAATAAAGTATTCTGCAATAAAGTTAAGACTTTCTTATTTTTCTTAAGGTCTGAGAATCACCTTGGGAATGAGCTAATTAATACTTGATGACAGAGAAAGGTGAATTACACCTACCCAGTGGAGCACAAATTATTTGTACTATTCATTTGACAGTAATTATATACATCTTTAGATTATGTTTGCATATCCATGTACATAGTCATTCTACGGTATTCAAAAAATATTTATTGAGTGACTACTATTTGTCAACAGTTACCAAAAAACGGGTAAAAATTCTTGTCTTTGTGAAGCTTACCTTCTTTTTATTTTAATGTTTATTTATTTTTGAGAGAGAGAAAGAGACAGAGTTTGAGCAGGGAGGGGGAAGAGAGAGGGGGAGACACAGAATCTGAAGCAAGCTCCAGTCTCCAGGCTCCAAGCTGTCAGCACAGAGCTCAACGCAGGGCTTGAACTCAGGAATGGTGAGATCATGACCTGAGCTGATGTCAGATATTTAACCGACTGAGCCATCTAGGTGCCCCATGAAGCTTACATTCTAATGGAAGAAGACAGATAATGAAGAAAAAAAATTTTAATATTTATGGTATGTCAAATAATAAGTGCTATGGAAAAAAATAAGGCAGGGGGAAAGAGGGAGTGATGGGTTTTTAGGGGAGGTGGTACAATTTTGAATAGGGTGGCTACCAAAGGCCGAACAGCGAAGGTAACATTTAAGAATGTTTAAGGGGCGCCTAGGTGGTTCAGGTGGTTAAATGTCCATCTTCGGCTCAGGCCATGACTCACCATTCGTGAGTTCAAGCCCCGCGCCAGGCTCTGTGCTGACAGCTTGGAGCCAGGAGCCTACTTTAGATTCTGTGTCTCCCTCTTTCTCTGCCCCTCCCCCACTCGCACTCTGTCTCTCTCAAAAATATATAAAAAACATATTTAAAAAAAGAATGTCACCTAAAGAGGTGAAGGAATGGCCTATGCTGTACCTTTGAGAAGAGGATTTCAGGCAGAGGAAACAGCAAATGCAAATGTCCCAAGGCAGAAGCATCCCAAGGTACATATCTTGCTTATCTCTAACTTGATTCCTAATCTCTTTGAAAGAAACATATAATCACCTGCTTCTTTTGCCACAGCACCGATCACAATGCCTAGAGTAGTACTCAGAAAACATTTATTAGTGATAATGGTGCAAGGACTGAAAAATTTAGAATCTATCATCTTTTCCTTAAAAATAATCCATTATCATGTTGTCTCTCATTTTTTACAAATAACTTTTTAACATAAGATCTGTTCCAGGTTGGGTATGTTTCAAGAGGTGAAAATGTTGCCTTCTCCAGATGTATTCAAACAGACTTAAGTATCAGTGGGAAGGGATGTTCTTAAGGAGATATAAGTATCAGATGGTTTACTGAACTAGATGACCCCATTATAATTCAACATTTCATAATTCAACATTCAACAAATATTACTTAGCAATGAACAAGACCAAAATCCTTGCTTTTCTGAATTAATTATCTTGTCAGCATCCTAATAATAGCTATAAACCTAATGGATTAGCAAATAATCACCACTGGTTAAAAACAAGAAAACCTCTCCCTTTTTTTTTTTTTTAATTTATTTTTGGGACAGAGAGAGACAGAGCATGAACGGGGGAGGGGCAGAGAGAGAGGGAGACACAGAATTGGAAACAGGCTCCAGGCTCCGAGCCATCAGCCCAGAGCCTGACGCGGGGCTCGAACTCACGGACCGCGAGATCGTGACCTGGCTGAAGTCGGACGCTTAACCGACTGCGCCACCCAGGCGCCCCTACCTCTCCCTTTTTTAAAGTGAACAATTTGGGGCACATGGGTGGCTCAGTTGGTTAAGTGTACAACTCTTGACTTCAGCTCAGGTCATGATATCATGATTGTGAAGGTTGTGAGATTGAGCCCCTGCATTGGGATCCGTACTGGGTGAGGACCCTGCTTGAGATTCTCTCTCTCCCTCTCCGTTTGCCCCTCCCCCACTCAAGATCTCTCAAAATAAATATTAAAATAATAATGATAAAGTGAACAATTAATAAAGTCATAGTGATTATTTACCAGAGCACATGCTCCTCAACTTCTTAGGAGGATATCTTATTCATATTTGAATCTCCAGAACCGGGCATATATATCCTCATTAAGTGGTAACTAAAATACACAATCTTGAATAAACTCCATATTCTCTGTATTTCTTCAGCCTCTACCCTGGCATTTAGTAGTTACCAATTATTTTGTTGATAGACAGGTAAGGCATAATTATAAATGATAATCACAAATTGAAAATGTTTTTACAATTAATTCCTTTTTTTTTTTTACATTAAACATCAATCTGAAGCAATGGCAGTGATTAAAATTGAATATTGCTTGGAGTGAAATTGCCAAAAGGTTCAAGACCAATCTTTCTTTATTTATAAAATTCCATTTCTGTTCTTTTTTCAAAGCTATATATTCCCAAGTAAGGGTCCCTATTTGTTGAACTAGAGATCTTTTACTTAAAAGATCTTTTACTTAATTAAGGGGGAAAAATCACAAGATTTTCATGGAATCTTTTGTACAAACAAAAGCATAGGGTTAGTCAAAGATTAAAGGTAATATTTACCATGGATGTATTTGTTGGATGAAACTAAGTTACAGTAACAAATAGATCCCTCAAATTCAGGAGATTTTTAAATTTTTATTTTTTTAAATATTTTAATGTTTCTTTATTTTTGAGAGACTGAGAGAGACAGAGCATGAGCATCGGAGGGGCAGAGAGAGAAGGAAACACAGAATCCGAAGCAGGCTTCAGGCTCCGAGCTGTCAGCACAGAGCCTGATGCGGGGCTCGAACTCAAAAACCACGAGATCATGACCTGACCTGAAGCCGGACGCTTACCCGACTGAGCCACCCAGGCACCCCAATTCAGGGGATTTTTTAAAACAAAGTTTACCCTTTCTCATATAACAGCCCAGGGAAGGAATTCAGGTCAGAGGTGGCTTGCTCCACAGTCTTTCAAGGATAACAGCTCTGCCACCTTCAACAGACAGCTTCTGCGGCTACCCTGGGCATCATCACTCCAGTCAGCCAGAAGGAAGAAAGGGCATAAGAGGCATGAGTGGAAGGTTTTACAGGCCCAATTTGAAAGTGATACATATCACCTTCCCTCAAATTCCACATCACATAACCACATCTAACTGCAAGGGAAATCCAAAAATATAGTCCAGCTCTGGATCCAGAAAGAAGAGGATAATATTTTAATAGACTGCTGGTGATCTCTGCCATAATGGAATTGTAAATGAAACTCTAATTCTCTAAATATTCTTCCCCCACCTCCACTCCCAGAATATTTGCCAGTGTTTATAGCCTCTGGTTAAATGTGCACCCTGCAAAGGACTCTTGTAGGATATGCCCTGTCATAGTTCACATTTAGGGATAGATTATGTTCCAAATGTTCACTTGTGAGTTTACTAGAATGTATTTTCTGAAAGAAGTAATTATATAGGCTAACCCACAGCTTATTACTTATCCTGTATAGACAAACACTATAAAACCTGCTGAGTTTTGGATGAGGTGAGAAGAATGAAGATTCCTCCTCTACTCTTGGGAAAAAAGAAAAAATCAGATAAAACAAGTTTTTATTCAACTCCTCCTCATCTTACTACTCTCCTTTGCAGCGGTACCTGTCACCCTTGGACCCTGTCCACCCACGCCTATCTACTGCGCATTTCCCATTAGCATTTAGCATGAATGCTGCTGTTCTTACCTAGATGTTACGGCAGCGGATTTAGACTGTAAAAAGTATTTTCACAGATACACTTAAAATAATAGTTAACATTGCTTGGGGCGCCCGGCTGGCTCAGTCGTTAGAGCGTGCAACACTTGATCTCAGGGTTGTAAATTTGAGCCCCATGTTAGATGTAGAGATTACTTAAAAATAAAGTCTTTTTTTAAAAAATAATAGTTAACATTTCTTGAGTATTTACTATATACCAGAACTATGTTCTCTGAACTTCATTTTACTCGTTTGTAAAATGCAGATAATAAAAATACTTACCTCAAGATGTTATTGCAAGGAAGAAATGAAATAATGCCTCTAAAGTGCCTTACCCCCAGCCTGACATTAGTAAATTTACTTAATAAATGTTAGCTATTATTTTCCTAATTTGTTTATTATTACTTAGTGATAGGGTGAAAGTGTGAAGAGCTCATTATCACTCAGCTGGTTCCCTTCCCTCCCCCTCCCCCCCCCCCCCCCCCCCGCAACCTCCCATCCTTCCAACCTGTAAACATAACAACAATCACACTTTTTTGAATGTTGACAGTGGTTCTCAATGCTAATGTGCCTGAACAGCTTGTTAAAAATGTAAAAATCCCCATTCAGTCAGTCTCAGGTAAGCACTGCTACCACATTGAACAACACCAGGGGGCACCATTCACATTGTATTGCATATAAATGGTGCTTCCTGGAATTTTGCAAATTTGTAGTTCTGAAGTTGAAGCCCAGGAAATTGTATTTTTAACAAAGACCCAGGTGATAACAGACAATCCTGAAGAGTCTTTGAGACTGTTCTAGAGTGACTGTTAGAAGTGTGAGGACCTGAGAAAGAACATGTCCCACAGGCTAGTTCAGAATCTAAAAGTGGCTGTAAAGCATATCAATAAAATAACAAAAATTTTTTAAAGATTTTATTTTTTTTAAGTAATCTCTATACCCAATGTGGGGCTTGAAACCACAACCCCGAGATTAGGGGTCACATGCTCTACTAACTGAGCCAGCCAGGTGCCCCACAACAACAAAAAAATTTTAAAGCCATCTATTACAACCTGATCACAGCTTTGTTATTCAGAATTCTTCTCAGTAGCCAAATTCTGTGGAATTTACTTTAACCTGTAATTTCCTTCCAAGGGCTTCACAAGGCTCTTCGGACATTATCTCATTAATCCTCAGGACAGATCTCTGAGACAGGTGGCAGACAGGACTTTTCATTACAGGTAGCTTGAGGCATGAGCAGGGTTCCTAGCCCCAGAAGACCAGGCTCAGTACCTGTATAGGTCTTCTGCAATCTCCCCAGTCTTCATCTATAAGACACTGAGCTTCCTACTTTTTGCTGGGGAAATCTTCAGAGTTCCCATATGAGAAAAGTTGTTAAGAAGGCAAATTTCATTCATTTGCCCATTCCATTCATTCGCAAATATTTATTAGCTACTACTCAATAGGCCTAATACTTCCTGGAAGTCAGTGGGTGTTGAATTATAAATGCACAAGTAAGCAACCTGTTCTGAGGAAATCACTGTGGGACCATAAAGAGGAAAGGAAACACACACTAATTGAGCACTAATTACTAAATGCGAAGTATTGTGTTGGTATCTTTACTTAGATGATCTCTTTTGTTCCTTGCAATAATTTTGAGCAGTAATGACAGATATCATTTTTACAATCTTTAAACAATTTTACATTTTTACCATTTTAAAAGAATTAATTGATCACCTACTCATAGTTAGTACATATGACAGGCAGACTTTGAGATCTGTCTGATTCTAAAATCCGTGTTCTCTCCACAGTCCATACCCTTAAGAAGAATACAACCTAATAATAAAGACAAGCACACACATGACTTTTGTGTAATAATAACCATGATGATAGTTGACATTTACTAAGCACTTGGCTAACAGGCATCAAACCAAGCACTTCACATAGATTTTTTTGTGGAATCTTCACACCAACCCTGTGAGGTAGATGCTATTAATCAGCCCCAATTATAGATGGAAAAAATACATGGCTTAGAGAGGTTAAACAACTTTCTTGCAGGAAAGAAAGAACCTCACTGGTATCATGAGAAGGAGTAGGCTCATTCTACAAGGTCCCAAGAAATAAAATAAGACCAAAGGTCAGGAGCTTCAGAGAGACAGACTTTAGTTCAAATTGAAGATCTTATTGACAGAGCAATTCAAGTGTTGCCTCTGGAGGGAGTAAATTCCCCTTCTAAAGAGTTTGAACAGCTAATTGCCACTTCAAAGACACATTAAAAGATGGATATTATTATCTCAAGAATGTTCTCCTGTTCTCTGGCCCACCACACCCCACTCCCACTTCAACTTCCATACATTCTTCAGATTTCAACCTAAATATCACTTCCTCAGAGACATCTTTCCAGATCCTCCACACTAAGAGCCTCCATTATACATCATCTTCGTTCCTTATACTTCTCCTTCATAGCAGTTAAACTGTAATTAATAACTAAATATAGAATTAATTATGGAATCTAAGTTCTTACAGGGAAGAGACTATGTGAATCTTGTTCCTGGATGTTTACCTACCTAGTACCTACCAGTGTTTGGCACATGCTAGATGCTCAATAAATATTTGTTGGCTGAATGACAAAGTGATTGTTGATGGGTGATTGGACCATATGTGGACTCTCAGAACTGACCCAGCTGAAGATGACACTAACTCCTCCTGCTAAGCTGACTTGAACATTTCAGACTACCTACATTCTTGGGGCCTTTCATACACCTGCTAAAACATCCACTTCATTCACACTTTTACCTTTTCCTTTGTTTACAGCTCAGTGTCAAAACCTCAACCACAATGGTCCACCCTTATGTTGAAAACTGTGTGGCAAGGACTAGCATTCATTTCTAACACTCTTGGCTTCTCTGTACCGATTTATTTCATATTCATCCATGGGCTTTGGCCTGCCCATCTCCCTTGTCCATCTGTTTGGACAGCAACGTGCCTGCTTGTGGGTGGTTAGATTCTTGGCATGGGATAGAATCTCCAAACAATGCAAGAGGTTTACATGGGCAAGCTGCACAGCATAGTCAGAGACATCTGTCTTGTGGGAACAGTCTTCTCTCTGAAAGTCAGGGTGACACATACCCCGTTTGCAACTGATTATACCTGTAGAAATGTGGATGCCCAAACCAAAAAATCAAAATCTCAAAGGGAAAATAAAATATAGTCGCAAAGCATTCGTTTAACAAACATAACTGACAGCCCATTCTGGGGTGGGCGGTGGTGGGTAAGGGGTAGAAATACATGACCTGCAAAATCAAGGAAAAGCAATGTGTTAAGTGTAGCATATATACGAAGTTACAAGAGCACAGAGAAACAGGCGAATGTTCAACAGACCTGAAGAGTCCCTGGGAATTAAAATGTATACCAAAGAAATAGTGCCAAGGATTTTCTGCACAATGTGTTCTATTGGACAACAGAGGAGAAAAATGAAGTGCAACAGAGAGAGAACGGCTAAATCCAGAACCTAAGATGTAGCCATGCCAATCAGTGGCAAGCAGGCAAATGGGCAAGACTCAGTAAAGGCTATGCCAAGGAGATGCAGCCTCTTTCATTTAAGATAAAAATAAACATTTTCATTCCAGTTATTTAGTATAAAAGAAATGTGACAATGTAGAGCATGAGGAAAGATGAAGTGTGCTATAAGTAGGTATGTAAGTAGATATATGTATTCCTATATACATTCCTAGATGAGTATACACACACACACACACACACACACACACACACACACATACACACACACCCCACATGGCAAAGCAATACTGTCTGCTATGGGACAATGTTTCATAGAATTTTAAGAAGTGAATGAGCCAATTATTATGGCATGTATAATTTTGGCAAAAATATTTGTTATTTCAATGGATTTTTGAATGAGCCAGGGAACTTTGGAATGTGAATCCTCTGTATGAAAACACACTGTCCTTTTAAAATGACTAGGACAGCAGGATCCTGTAAATTCCAAAACTGATTTAACCTTCCTAAATGGGAAAAGTATAAGACGGTAAAGGAAAATGGGAATGAAGAAAGTGATAAGTAAAAATCATAAAAGAGAGATGAAAGAATTTTATAATGAAAACTAGAAAAACAATAAACAGAAAATAAAGTCCTCACCCTTCTGAAGGTTTTATTTTTCAAAGGGAAACAGGAAACAATTATAAGAAATGAGAATTAACAAATGAATTCTATATAATGTTCAGAGAGTGGTAAATTAAGGCTTTGGGGAGGCAATCTTAGGCAGATGGCCAGGGAATCCCTACCTGTAGAAGTGACATTTGAGCTGTGACCTGAATGATGAGAAGAAAGCCATGCAAATATCTAGGGAAAGAGCAGAACAGGCAGGAAAAAAAAAAAAGAAAGAAAGCATAAAGGTCCTGAGGCAGGAAAAAAGTTTCCTCCACTCAGAGAACAGCAAGGCCAGTGTGGCTGGAACATAGTGAACAAGAGGGGAATGTGGTAAAAGACAAGCTTGGAGAGAATTAGTCAGGGGCACACAGGCCTTTGTAGGCCATAGTGAGAAGCTTGGGATGTATTATAAGTAAAATGGGAAGTTGTCAGACGACTTGAAGTAAGGGAGTAATATGAAATGATAATGCATTTTTGAAAGATCATGCTGTCCACCATGTGAAAAATAAAACTGTAGGGGGGGTGGGCAAATGTAGAAACAAAGAAATCTGTTGGAAATACTTTGCAATAGTACAAGTAAAAGATGGTGAAAGGTGGTGACAAATGGTCAAATTTAGAATATATTTCAAAGAAATATATTTTGTATCCTTAAGCACCATGCCAAACTTTTCACTTATTACACATTATTTTACACTCTTCATTATGCTTTTATTTTTCTGCCTTATCTCCTTAGATTGTAGTAACTGTAACTTATTTACAGAATTCTACATAGAATTATTAATTCCTTTGGTAAACATTTATGGTAGTTTTTTTTAAGTAATCTCCATGCCCAATGTGGGGCTCAAATTCATGACCCCGAGATCAAGAGTCACATGCTCTATAGACTGAGCCAGGTGCAACAGGGTAGTTCTTTTTTTAAATATTTATTTCATTTTATAGTTGTTTTTCTTCTTGCCACATATGTTTTATTTATACACACATATGATTTGCTTTGCTTATTTTCTATATCTAGAAATTTTCTTTTGAATAGCTTTTTCTCTCTTCTTCTCACCCATTTGTATATGTTCTTCGGGCTCTTTTCATTCCTTTTTTTCAAATGTTCCTTATTTTATACAGTTGTTCTTAGGTAGACATAAATTACAAAGTATTTTTCCACAAAATACGTGATTTAATACAATAATCTTATAAAGTAGCTCATGCTGATATAATAAATGCCTTTTTATAGATGAGCAAAGTGAGGTTTGGAGAGGTTAAATGATTTGCCCAAAGTCATGGAACTAGGTATACAGGATACATTGAGTCGAGTCAAGGTTCTCTGATCCCTACAGCAATGCCTTTCTACTGTACTACCTTGTGTCCTCTGTCTTTCCCTTTGAGCCCACCTGCACTGTATCCTAGAGCGCAGGTGTTTATCCAAAGTAGATGATCAATAACTCAGTGATAGGGAGGACAACAATGCTGTCTCTCTGTATTCAATGTATTGACTCATCTATTTGTATAGTTAGTATATTTCTCACTATGTCAAAATGTACCTTAAACTTACCCTCTGTAGATTTCACCAAAAAACAAAAGTTATGGGGCACCTGGATGGCTTAGTCGGTTGAACATCACATTCTTGGTTTTGGCTTAAGTCATGATGCCAGCGTTGTGGGATCGAGCCCCGCATCCGGCTCCATGCTAAATGCGGAGCCTGCTTAAAATTCTCTCTCTTCCTCTCCCTATGCCCCTCTCCCCATGCCCCTCTCCCCCACTTACACACACACTCTCTCTCTTTCTCTAAAATAGAATTTAAAAATTATTTTTTAAAAAGCAAAAATAAAAGTTAGAAGAGACTAAGTCTGAATTTTTTGCATTTGAACAGATTAGTCATGATTCAATTCAATAAATATTTTATTGTGTACCTACTATGTGCCATAAATATTTATTGGAAGAATGAATAATTCTACATAGTATTATACAGATGTAAGCCATTATTATCACAATGTACTTGGAGAGATAAGACAGAAAAAATAAAAGTATAAGACCATAAAGTAATGTGTAATAAGGGAAGCAATCTGGCATAGTGATTAATAATACAATATGCTTTAACATTTTAAGGTTCTGGGGATAGAGAGGTGAACAAGACAAGATCGTTCCTGATCTTAGGAAGCTTCTACTGTAGTCTACTCTGGAAACTGCTGTTCTTGCTGCAACAGCCTTAGAAACTTCCTAAAGTTCTCTGTAACTAATAATATTGCTAATTTTTACTGGCTGCTTACTAAAATTTGTTTATTTGATCCTTTCAACAGCCCTATGAAGTATGTAGCATTACATTATTATCAACTCCATTTTCCAGAAAAGAAAGCCAGAAAGATCACACAGCTAGAAAGTGGCAAAGTGAGCTCTGAATTCAGGCGGTCTAGCTTCAGAGTTCACATGCTTAGCTCCAATGCAGGGAAAAATCCACATTTTTGTGGGGCATCAAGGGTATATAATTCTAGGGACTACGTTTGAGGTAAAAAAGAATACAATACTACAAATACAAAATTAGGTACAGGGCCTGGGAAAAAGCCCATGCAAGACGTGCACTTCATTAGCTTCACAGTAAATCTGTGTTTAGCTTCAAGGTAAACCCATCTCTTCCACTATGCAATACTTTAAGCATGAAGTTTGTTATTAAAATGATGACTGTCCCAATCCAAATATCTAGAAGTGGTTACATGAAAGGAGCAAGAAAGTAAGCATTACCATTTACCTGTGAAACTACAAGTGAGATTTTCTAGTGCTTCACTTCAAGTCAGTGAGCATTCAGAAAATATCTGCTAGGTGCCAAGCACTGTGCTACCATGCAAGGTATATAAAATTGAGTTTAAAATTATAGATAGATGGTAGACAATGTTAGACAGATCGATAGATATGCTCTTAAGGACTGTGTGTTTCCAACACTGTATAAATGCACAAGGAACACCAATATGACAGCAGTACCTGCCTTTGAGGAATTTAAATGATAATAAACACTTAATGCTTACTATGTAACTGACATTGCTATAAATGGGTTACAACCCATGACTTAAGTACTAATATTACCATCATCCTTATTTCATGGATGGAGAAACTGACCAGAGTCAGAGTTTACTTCTGAATTCAGATGTGCTAATCCTTTGACTATCCACTTAACCATTCTACTACTCTTCTCCAATGTTTCTGGAAATGCTAATCTTGGAAACATGAACAATTCGAGATCTAAAGCTTCTTGTCCCCATCTTGTCGATGAAGGCTTTCTTGCCCACCCAAGATAGGTCAGATCTCACTCCACATATGTAGCCTGCCCTAGTCATCTCTCTCATCGCTGAATCAATGAGTCACTTTTGCCTCCTTTTTAGGAGCTTCTTGAAGGCATGTGTCTCCAGCACCTAGTAGGTGTTGAATAAATATTTAAAGAATCAATGAATAAATGCTCAATACATTCAGACTATGGTCAAGTGGTCTGTTGATTCTGTGGTATACTATTTACTTTTTTAAGTTTATCTTGAGAGAGAGGGAGAGAGCACATGCAAGCTTGGGAGGGGCAGAGAAGGGGGGAGAGGCAGACAGAGGTGGGGAGAGAGAGAATCCACACTGTCAGTTCAGAGCTCAGTATAGGGCTTGAACCCACAAACCATGAGATCGTGACCCAAGTCAAAGCCAAAAGTCGGACACTTAACCAACTGAGCCTGCCAGGTGCCCTTGCCATAGGTTTTAGATGGGACTTGAGCATGAAATAAGATTTAGAAAAGTGGAGGGAGAAAGAAAAGGACATTTCAGGTGAGGGCAACAGCCTGGGTAGCAGTAGGAATAATCATGGACTGAAAAGTGAGTTTCCTGTTGCTTCTGTAATATTATCACAAACTTATCAGTTTAAAACAACAAATTTATTCTCTTATACTTCTAGGGGTCAAAAGCCCAAAAAAATCACAGTGCCAGCAGAGCTGTGTTGCTTCTGCAAGCTTTGGGGAAGAATGTGTTTTCTTGTCTTTCTTCAGCTTCCGAGGCCACCTGAATTCCTTGGCTCTTGGCCCCTTCCTCACATCACTCCACTTCTGGATTCCGTTGTCACACTCCTGCTATTGGCACCGACCTTCCTGCTTCCCTCTTATAAAGACCCTTATGATTATATCACTAGGCCAGTGACAAGATCCAGGATTATCTGCTCATCTCAAGAACCTTAATTTAATCACATCTGCAAAGTCTCTTTTCTTATGTAATGTATTCACATGTTCCCTGAGCTCTGAGGATTAGGACAAAGACATCTTTGGAAGGCCATTATCCAACCCCACAAAAGGTAACAGTAAAAAGACAGTCTGGGCTCTGAAAAGTTCTGTCCCTCTGAAGCCATAGGCTGAGTAGATAAATAGTGGCCAAACTTCTTTCTTGGGTTAGGAGGTCTGGAATTGTTCTAATAGGAATAGGCAATCATTTAGTGTTAAAAGGGTAAAGTCATTTCAAAAATGATGTTTTTAAAAGATTTATTCAGGGGCACCTGGGTGGCTCAGTCTGTTAAGCTTCTGACTTTGGCTCAGGTCATGATCTCAAGGTTTGTGGGTTCCAGTCCCATGTCAGGCTCTGTGCTGACAGTTCTTTCTGTCCCTCCCCCACTCATGCTCTGTCTCTCTCTGTCTCTCGAAAATAAATAAATGTAATAAATAAATAAATAAATAAATAAATAAATAAATAAATAAAAGATTTATTCAACAACTGTTGTTATTGGCTTCAGTTGAAACCATCTTTTTTTCAGCATAATAATAACAACCAGTTGTATATAGGGTTTCATTGCTATATACACTTACACATATAAGCCTGTCTGGTAGGTACTGTTATCTCCATTTTAAAGATGAGCAAACTGAGTTTACAGAGGTTAAGTGACTTCTCCAAGAAGATTATATATATAGTTAACACATGGCAGAACAGAGCCAGATAATTTATGGAAGTGGTATAGTGCAGGGGGTAAGTACAAATAAATGGCTTTGGAAGCTGACCTGAGTCCAAATAACTCTGCCCTTTACTGGCTATGTGACTTTAACCATGTTATCTCACTTTCCTAAATTTCATTGCTCTTTTCTCTAAAATAAGGCTAATAATAGTTACTATCTCATAGGTTTTTGTGAGGATTGAGTAAGATAATGCTAGTGAAGAAAGTTTTTAGCACAGAGCAATAAGTAAACAGTAGGTATTATTA